>NC_090728.1:151112636-151132636 GCF_036898095.1 Palaemon carinicauda
TTAACAACTCGGTGTTTTTTCCTGTTTTTCTCGCAAATCTTGCATTTATTCAGCTTTTCAGGGCTTCTTCGTCTTCGTTGACCTCGGATAAGTTGAGTATAGTGTCTGTTATGTATAAATGTAGGCTCTTGGTAAAATTTTGAGTGATTAATAGGATTAATCTTTGATACAAGAGCCGTAGCCTACCAGAGGTGTCCTGGACACTGTCACTCGCTAGGTATAAATTAGTTAGTCAGAGTGACATTCCTGGTTGTTTTGCTTAATAAATTTTAGCTATTTAGCTTTACATAGGATTTCCTTTCGTGCTTAGTATTATTTGGCGAAGTATTCGCCATTCTGGCCTACGCTAGGCCATGTAGCCTAGTCGTTTGGTCCTAGTACTTAATGCATGATTTTGGTTTTTCCGAATGTAATTAAAATTTTATTGAAGCTTTAGGCTATACTTTATACATTTTAGACTGTGTGGAATATTTCCAAGATTGTATACGTGAGAGTTTCGGTGAATTAGGTAATCGATTCTCTTGGTGCCTAGGCTAATTGCTTATGGAGCCTTAGTATACTTTATTATACTCCCCGGTTGCTTTCTTTTCTTCGGAGAAGGTATGCAATCCCTTTCCCTCTGTTTAAGCCTTGGGCTTATCCCTAAGTGGTTTTTTCCGAATTTATTTTCGATAAAACTATACTAGGGTGTTACTGTACCTTCCTGTTCCAGCAAAGTCTGGTTCAAAGAGGGACAGAACAACAGAGTTTTTAGTCTGAGTCCGTGTTGTCTGGCTTGGGGCAGAGTCTCCCTCGCTGACCTAACACTTACAAAGGGAGCTTAGCTCCCTTAGGTCACTATCGAAGGTTTCTGTAGTTATGATTCCTTCTTGTGTGATCGACCAGACTAAGTCCTGTTGCTGTTCTCGGGGAGGATAAAATCTTCCCTTGGGAGTAGCAACGCCTTCCTTGATTTGGTGCTCTGGAAGCTGGCAGGTATTATACTACTGTGCTGGCCCTTTCCCTTAGATCTCCCTTAGGCTAAGACAAAGTTCTTGGCTGCGGGTGATCTGTCACTAAAGCAAGGTTGGCAGGACCCTCTTGTCCCTTCCCCCCTCTATCTCCGTAATGGCCTAGCCATTACTGTACTGTACCTTGCCGGCCGGCAGAGCTGGCCGGCAGGGGTATTACTGTACTGTATGTCATTCTACTTCTGGACCTAGTATAGGTTGGGATATGGAATTGACTAAGCCCATTGCCGGCCGGCAGAGATGCTGGACGGCAAGGGTCTTATGTTTTCGAGTGCTGCCCGGACCTCTCTTGGTCCCTCATCCATGCCTGCCGGCAGAGCCGGACGGCATTGGTCAAGGAAGCCTGAATTAAGTTTCTCCCCTTCCTTATATGCACTCTTTCGGTTGCCGGGCTTGGGGGGTTGTGTACACTCTTATCCCGGCATCCATTCTATTTTCTTCTAGTGCTGTACCTGTCCCGGCTGCCGGCCTATGAGGCCGGCAGCCGGGCAGGTGTAGTCTTCTGGTTCTTTTGCTGCCGGCTGGCATCGGTCTTGTACCTTTGCCGGCCGGCTTATGTCAGTCCTTGTCTGCCGGTCACCAAGAGTGTGGCCGGCAGCTGGGTACTACCTTGTGTAGTTGCTGGCCGGCAATCATTGCCGGCCAACACTGGCTGTTGCTGGCCGGCAGCTGCTGCCGCCGGCACAGGCATTTGAACCAGAGGGCTGCCGCCCTATAGCTGTTAAGTAGTATACTTTAAAGCTAATTGTGGTGTGTGCCGGCCGGCAAAGGCAGGCCGGCACACATCCTCCTATACTGTACTAGTATTCTTCTGTATAGCATATACAGTAAGAAGAAAACTATAGTAAAAGTTTAGGTACAGCACTGTATCTTCTAACACTATTGTGTTTTCTTGCACAGCTCTTTGCTGTTGCCCTCAGACAGGAAGCAGAGTTCTTCCCCGTCTATTATCCAGGATTTTAAAATCATTGCCTAGGTGTGAGCTCCACCTGTTTCCTCTGGAAACCTTGCAATTGTTACTCTAGTAGAGAGTAAACCATTTTGATTTTATTATCTGGAAGGCTGCAACAATGGGTTGTGAGGGAAACACAAGTGTGTGTCTTTCCTTTATGAATTGTTATGCTATACTATGCATATCCAGTGATACATAGTTCACTGTGATACTCATGGAAATTTCTTCTCTTTACAGAGGAGAACCCTCCGAAGTGCGGAAATGTTTTCTGCAATGTCCGCAGCAAGAACCTCTGCGGACATGAGTGTTGTAGGAGACACGCAGCATGCGCTGTCTCCAAGTATGATCTCCAGTATTGGGACCCTCAGGTATGTACCTGTATGCACTAACCTGATTACTGAGGCTTTTGATTCCCCTAGAACGGCGTGAATCAAGGGATATAGCTACGGGAAAAGCTTCGTACTTGGGTAAGGGGCTTCAAGAAGAACACCTCTGGCCCTTATCTTCCAAGTGAGAAGATGAGGGCGTATCTTTTTTCCCCCAGGCATCAGCTGAGGCAGTGATTCCCCAGCCTCAAGAGAGAGATCCTTCAAGATCAAGTCCAGGTGGACGAGGAAGTCGCAGATGTGATGCAAGACATCCAGTTGTGTGACAGGATGTCTGACCTGGACGAACGTTTGGAAGAAGACCTCCTGGCAGAAGGTCAGGATCAAGTTCAAAACCCCGGATGTCGTAGAGGATGAGGTCGACGAGGTGTCGGTTACATCCGGTTCAGATGCCGGAGCCTATCCCCTCAACATCGGCTGGCCTCCCAGTAGAACTGGGACAGGCCCTCTCTTCGATTGTTGGAATTGATCCAACAAATGCAGAAGGAGAATCAGGAGAAAGGCGGCATGCAATGGAACTGCGTATGCAGTCCCTGGCAGAATCACATGGGCCCCGGAAAAGGCTCAATGTGAAAGACCTTCCCATAATGCTCAGATGCTAACCCCATGGAGGTATGCTGAGCACATGCCGATGACGACTGGAAAGATTGTCATCTCGGATAAGCTGGGTTCAGTTCCCCTAGAGGAGGTAGAATTCTGGCCCAGCAAGGCATCATATCCGGACTGCTATGTCCGGCTGAGAAAAGAAACCAGCTTCAAGGGAGGAGACAGAGCCGAAGGAGGTCATTGGTTATGGACCACGCTAAGGCTCAAGCCCTACTTTCATCCTCGATGAAAGAGAGGGGGCTTCTCGAATTCGAAGGTAGCTGCATTGAGCAAGAAGCTCCCTTCGTTTGTGTCCTCTCCTGATAGAGCCTTCCCCCTTTTTACAGAAAAGGGTTTGCGGCTGTCCTAAAGGCAGTCGAGGCCGGCAAGCCTTGCCCCTCCCTGGAGGAGTGTAAACCCTTGTCGCTGGCTCTACCTATGGACCACAAAGACTGGAAGGATGTCCATCTGACATTCTCAGTGGGAAAGTTGGAGGCTGATATTGCCGGACGGCAATTCGGCGAGGACCTCCCCAAGCTGTCCGAATCTCTTTTTACGAAGAGAGTTCGAGACAAAAGAAAGACTGGCTGCCTCAATGTCTCATCAGACTACTCTCGAGACGATGGCAAGTGACCCCAAGGTCCATGAAATGTTCATGGTAGTGGCTAAGTCTCACTTAGCCACAGTGACGAAGGACCTTTATAGCTTCGTCAAGGCAAGGAGAGCTTGCAGGGAGTTCGTGTTCACCGGGGCTTCGGTGAGACACGAGCCAAGGAAGTTAATCTCCTCCAACATTTGGGGAAAAGAACCTTTTCCCTACCGATGTGGTCAAAGAGGTTGTTGATAAGGCCGCCCGTGGAGAATAGAAACCTTCTCCAGAAGTGGGGCCTGGCTATCAAAAGAAAATCTTCCCCGGATGAGGGTCCTCAACCAAAGAGGAAGAATATGAAGACTAGGCTACCATTTCGGCCAGCCAAGCCTTATAGACAGCAACAGCAACTGCAATTGCCTTTGCTCCTCCAGTGCCCCAGATGGTGGCACAAACCCCGACTGCCTTTCAGTGGGTACCCCAGGCTGTGCCAGGTCAGTCAACCACATTCGCCCCAACGTTCGAAGGACAGTCTTCTTCCTTTCGTGCAAAACCTAGAGGAGCAGCCAGAGGCTCGTCTAGGCGCCCCTCAAGGGGAAGGGGATTCAGAGGTGGTCGTGGTCAGGGAGGCAAGACCTCAGGACTGGCAGTCCAAGTGAAATGATACCGGTAGGAGGGAGACTGATGAAAATTTTGGGATCGCTGGACCTTCGATCCCTGGGCCCAAAGCCTACTCAAGAATGGACTGGGTTGGAGCTGGTACAGCACTCCACCCCCCATGCCTTCGGTTTTTTCCAACACTCCACCCCCATTTTGGAGGAGTACGTTCAAGAACTGTTGGAGAAAAATGTGATTCCGAAAAGGTGAAGTCCATCAAATTCCAAGGGAGGCTGTTTTGTGTTCCCAAGAAAGACTCGGAAAAGCTCAGAGTCATTCTGGACTTGTCACCACTCAACAAGTTCATAGTGAATTGCAAATTCAAGATGCTAACACTGCAACACATAAGGACCCTTACTGCCCAAGAGGGCATACTCAGTCTCTATAGACTTGTCAGACGCCTATTGGCACATTCCAATCAGCCGTCGACTCTCCCCCTACCTAGGGTTCAGGCTACAACGGAAAACTGTACGCCTCTCAGAGCCATGCCATTCGGGCTAAACATAGCCCCCAAGGATTTTCACGAAGCTTGCGAGCGCAGGCTCTCAAACAATTACGCCTAAAGGGAACTTCAGGTAGTAGCCTACCTGGACGACTGGCTGGTGTGGGCAGCATCCGAGACCGAATGCTTGCAAGCTTCCAGTCAGGTGATCCCAGTTCCTAGAGTACCTAGGCTTCAAGATCAACAAGAAAAAGTCTCGACTTTTCTCCATCCCAAAAGTTCCAGTGGCTGGGAATCCACTGGACCTTTTGTCACACAGTTTCTCCATCCCAATGAAGAAAAGGAAGGAGATAGCGGGCTCTGTCAAGAGACTTCTAGATTCCGAAAGGATATCAAGACGCGAACAGGAGAGGGTACTAGGCTCTCTCCAGTTTGCTTCAGTGACAGACCCGAGTGCTAAGAGCACAGCTAAAGGATGCAACCGGAGTTTGGAGAAGGTATGCATCAAACGCGCGAAGAGACCTGAGAAGACCAGTGCCGCCTCGGCTACGTACTCTTCTCAGACCTTGGTCCCCAAGCCAGACATCTAAAGAAGTCGGGTTCTTCTTCAGCAGCCACCTCCCCCGTCGATGACGATTCACTCAGACGCCTCAAAAGGAGGGATGGGGGAGGTCACTCTCATCGGAAAAAAGTCCAGGGGACTTGGTCCAAGCTATTTCAGGACCTTTCATATAAACTTTTCTAGAAGCTATGGCAGTGCTCCTTACCTTAAAGAAGAGTCTCCCCCGCGTCACTCGATCCACATAAGATTGGTGACAGACAGCGAGGTGGTTGTGAGATGCTTGAATCGACAAGGGTCGAGGTCACCACCTCTCAACCAAGTGATGTTAGCCATTTTTCCGATTGGCGGAAAAGAAGAAGTGGTACCTGTCGGCAGTTCACCTTCAAGGAGTCCGCAATGTGACAGCGGACGCTCTATCCAGGTTTCACACCGATAGAGTCGGAATGGGTCCTTAGACGCAGGATCATTTTCCTTCATTCTGAATCAAGTCCCAGAACTGCAAATTAGACCTCTTTGCGACGAAAGACAACAAGAAGTTGCCCCTGTACGTGTCCCCGTACGAGGACCCCCTTAGCGGAAGCAGTGGACGCAATGTCCCTCGACTGGAACAGATGGTCCAGGATTTATCTGTTCCTCTCCTCACAAACCTTCTGTTGAGGGTCCTCAACAAACTGAGATCCTTCAAGGGGTAGCGGCAATAGTGGCCCACAAGTGGGCGAACAGTATGTGGTTCCCCTTGGCTGTTGGAACTACAGATGAAGTTTCGTGCCGCTACCACATCCAGTTTCTGACCCAGCGAGTCCAGAAGTCGACTGTCTGCGCTTCATTACAGAAAACCCAGGACCCTGCAGCTCATGATTTTCTCGCCCTAGCGGTGAGAAAGCGCTTCGGGATTTCGAAAGCCAGCATAGACTTCCTAGAGGAATACAAGTGCAAATCGACTAGAAGACAATATGAGTCATCTTGGAGAAAATGGGGTGGCCTTTGTAAAGGCAAAGAATCCGCAGGAGATCTCAACAGATTTCTGCTTATCTTTCTTCATCACCTCCCATGGCCAAGGATTGGCAGCTAACACGATTTCAGTGTGTAAAATCGGCTTTGATGAGACCCATTTTATTTGCCTTCCAGATCGACCTAGGTAACGAGATCTTTAATAAAGTTCCAAAAGCCTGCGCTAGGCTCAGACCTTCAGCACCTCCAAAGCCCATCTCATGGTCTTTAGACAAAGTTCTTCATTTCGCCTCCTTGTTGAGCAATGAAGAATGTGCGGTTAAAGGATTTGACGCAAAAAAGTTATTTTCCTATTTGCACTCGCGTCCGGGGCCAGGGTTAGTGAGATCGTAGCCCCTCTCGAGAGAGGCAGGTCGTGTTCAGTTCCTGGATGGGGGGGAGCTGAACCTGTTTCCGGATCCTACGTTTCTCGCCAAGAATGAGTTACCCACACAACAGGTGGGGGTCCCCTGGAGAATCTGCCCTCTGAAAGAAGATGCATCTCTATGTCCAGTAGAATGCCTAAAGGTCTATCTTCGTAGAACTTCAGACTTCAAGGGTAGTCAACTATTCAGGGGAGAAACATCAGCTCAAATTTATCTCTGAATCAACTCAGAGCGAAAATGACATATTTTATTCGCAGAGCGGATCCTGACAGTACACCCGCAGGTCACGATCCGAGGAAAGTTGCCTCATCCCCTAAATTTCTTTAATTGTATGGATTTTGAACATCTCCGTTCATACACGGGCTGGAAGTCTTTCCAGGGTGTTCTTTCGCCACTATGCGAAGCAAGTAGAGGAACTTAAGAGATCTGTGGTAGCAGTGGTCGTGTAGTTAACCCTACTGTTTAACTCTGCGAGGAACAGTGGTCTTAATTGGGACGATTAAGTCCAGGGTGAGTGTGTAGGTACATACTGTACTACAAACTAAATAAGGGCACCAAGTGCCCATATAGACTGTTCCTTCTTTCAAAGGTGAACCTTGCATAAGTTCAGACATGTGTGCCAAGCGTTTCTAACGCTAATGTGATTGATTTGTAATACAGATTTTTTATGACTTGATACCTTGGTATCTTATTAAAGTGGTGTTTAATGGTTTTTCTTTCAGATAAACAAGTTTCTGTTTACTATCATTCTTATGCTTAAAGTTTTGGGTTACCCTCTTTTATATAAAAAATATATATTTGTTGTTAGCCTGTCTGTTTATTATCTGTCAATAAACTTGTTCTTGAGAACCTTGCGTCTCTTTCACCTGTGTCAATTTATTGGTATAATTGAGCATTTTAATTCTATGTATCTTATCTGGGATAATTCTGATAGAATTGTTCTGTTTTGCAAGCTAATGTTTGCATTGGTTTATGTAAGTCCCCTAATGGGAGGGACTCCCGTCCCATAAAGGGACGAGGGCGGTTTTATTAGTTTCTTCCTATGCGGATATCTAAACCTTTGTCCAATACAAGTATTGTGCGGATTACTGGTCAATATATTGACGCAGTGGTTCTATACAAACTATGCTTTACTTAATATAGGGCGAGACCACTATATTAGCTTGCCTGGTATTCATACATAGATATATGTACTCTTCGAGACTTTCCAGAGTCTAGTAGGACTCTTCCCTGTAGGGGGCAGGAAGCTCTAACATAGTTTTATAGTTAGTTGAAAAGATGTATAACGGTAACATCTTAGGTCTCTAGGTCTAGTCGACCGGGAATAAATATCTCCGGGGAGTACGGCACGTTCTGAGAATCCCACAGATACAGTAATGCTCTGGTACACTTCCATCAGGACGACATGGCTTGAGCCCAAAAAACGGATTTTGAGCGAAGCGAAAAATCTATTTTTGGGTGAGATAGCCATGTCGTCCTGATGGACCCGCCCTTGCCTTTCTAAGAAAGGGCTGTAGGACCCCCTCCCTACATACAGTATCTGTAGCACCTCGTGTACGCTACAAGGAATACAGATGGCGCCAGGATTGGCACCAGGCACGCATACGAATCGGGGGATAGGGAAGCCTTAGGAGCGGCTCCCCTTTTTCTTTCCCGAATTCGTATCTCGTCAATCTCCCTCCTACGAGACGAATCTCTGTTCAGGTCGTAGATTGCCATGTGACGTGTCTAGAATACGTCCTCTGATATGTCGCGATATCCCTTTCACGAGGGATACTCGCTCCAGGAGTTAGAATTCTGGGTACCTTAAGGTAAATTCTCTGGGAATATCGCCGTAGTTGTAATATACCCTAGGAAGCTACCCTATAGGAACTTCCATCAGGACGACATGGCTATCTCACCCAAAAATAGATTTTTCGCTTCGCTCAAAATCTGTTATATATAATATATATATATACATATATACATATATATATATATATATATATATACAGATTAAACATATTTTCTATAAAGCAATATTCAGATATCTATAAAAGATGGCCATTATGCAAAATAATTATTTCTTTACAACCAGTACAAAAAAAAAAAAAAGTAGTGCAACAGTTATTTTTTCTCTCATCGACAAAAATTCCTTTTAACACTAACGATACCAATCTTTTTTTCTCTCTCTCCTTTAGTAGGACACAATGTTTTCAATTAGTCACGGCATTCGAAAGAGCTCAGAAGTTTCCGCAAGTGATTTAAACTTGACATGGTGGATAGAGGACTCCCCTGACAGTATTCCAGAAGCGGACGCTAAATTCTGGAATGCTGGAAAGAAAACGACGCATATCAAAGTTTCCTTTGGCATGGCTAAATCTGGCATCAACCGCCATTACAACTTTCTCAGAACTCTATCGTTCGACATAAGATGAAATTCACGAAATTAATATTAAAGTTTCATGACTCCAGTACCTTAACCCTTCACTGTTATTCCTCTATTTTCAAGCACGATAGCCAAAGTTTAGACTAAACTCAGGCTGTATGCTTGTATTATTAGTAATTTTCTTCTAGTTAATTAGTTCCTTCGGGCTTCTTATACATGCTCTCTCGTTTGTTTATACCTATGTTTTATAAAATTCCGATATTGGTTTTTCATGTAATTGGACTAAACTTGGATCCATAATGTTTGTAAACCTTATAATGTTTCCTCTTATGTCAGATCCTTCTTGTCTGAATACGCAATGCTTTCCTTGTTTAAATACTTGTATTATATGATTGTTTTTATAGCATTTTTAACTCATTTCTATGAACTTGCACCCGCACTGTCAGTCACTCCTCAGTGAATATTCATCTAAATGATTCTTGCTGCAATAGCTGGATGTTAACTGAATAAGTCATGTTACAGGAGAACGTCTTTTGTATCTTCTGCAGTTCGTCTGAAAATTAGGGAGTGTTCATGTAAATTGGGTACAAGCCGAGGAGATTCAGAAAACCCTGTGGATATCAAAGTGTTAGATTTTTCTTCGGAAATTACAGTTCGTCCAACATCAATTTTTGATGAGTTACCGACAGTGCGCGAAGAATAAACAACAGAAACGACAGAAAACAGTGCAAATCAAGCTGAAGTGAAAACTAAAGGCTGCTATCAAGTAATTCCTCAGGATCAGGAGATCAACTTGAAGGAAAATTCATATTATTTCATTATCTGTGTGTAGACGAATGCTATATTGTTTACAAACATTAGGTGCATTTCTTTCACTACTTGGAAAACTATACATAGTTTTACAATAATATTTTAGGATACCTTATTCCCCTGGTCTTCGGCAAGTACAATCCATAAAATTGCATTTTTTACAGTGTGATTGTTTACATTCGCGAGGCTTAAAGGTTTCTTTTTAACAATCGCATTGAGATATCTGAGTGAAAACACCTAGACTTTTAAATCCTTCGTGATTATGTGGAAGATAAAATACTTTACCGGCCCTGCTTCAGTTTTCCAATTATTTGAAATTTCATATCTTTATGGGAATAAAAGTAGATATATCAGGTGTCCTCAAAAACGGCCTCCTAAGCATTCGCTCTCTCTCTCTCTCTCTCTCTCTCTCTCTCTCTCTCTCTCTCTCTCTCTCTCTCTCTCTCTCTGCATTATTTGTATTGAAGATTCTGTAAGAGACGCCAGAATAAAGACAGTTTAATGTTTATTAAACTGTTTCTTTGTCTTGTTTTTTTTTTTTTCAGGATAATCCTCTTGGAAATAAGACTAAACTTGAGCAAGGGAATCGACTGAAATTTCTGGAGATATTTCCTACTTGAAGATTTTAATTACTATAAAATTCCCAGTTTAACTGAAGTCGGCTGAGAAATAGGAATTCCATATTACTAGTTATGTTGAAGAAATCTGAATAATTTCTAGATTATAACGGAATCATTGTGAAAATTACCGCAATAGTATAAAATGTTTACTGTTAAACATAATATATCTATGAATATATAATTATACATACATACATATATATATATATATATATATATATATATATATATATATATATATATATATATATATATATATATATATATATATATATATTTATATATATATATATATATATATATATATATATATATATATATATATATATATATATATACAGATCTTAATTTTATCGTGATCCTCTGCCAACCACGAGATGCTTAAGGCCTCAATGAATTCATGCCATATTTCTGTGTCCTGTGCCAGCTCTCGGACCTTAACACAATTCTCAGAGCCAACCTCCCTTTGCCTTGTCATTAGCTACTTCTTTTTGTCTACCACGTCCTCTACGGTTAAGCGGCTTCCATTCACGTACATGCTGGACTAACTTATCCTTCCTTCTTAAAATATGCCCCATCCATCTCTATCTTGATCATCTAACTATATCTTTCAAATTCGGCACCCCTGCCACCTCATGAATTGCTGCATTTGTTATATGGTGGTGCCATTTGATTCCCAAAATGCTTCTTAATGCTTTATTCTCAAAGGGAAGAAATTTCGTATCAGTACTACGACTGGTGTCCATAAGTTAATATCGATCTTACATTTTAAATTTATATTATCATTTTGCTTTACATGTACACATTTTATTTTCAATAAAGTAATAATAACATATCTGAAAAAAAGATGCATATCCTGAAAAATATTAATTTGTGTACAGGCAGTACAAGAAAAATAAGGCTATAATTATTTTTTTCTATTTTATCATAAATAATTCCTGTTAACACTAATGAAACCAATCTGTTGTTTTTTTCTCTTTCTCTCTTTGCGAGCGAAAAAGGTTTCAATTGGTCAAGGCATCCGATTGAGCGCAAAAGTTTCCGCAAGTAATTTAAACTTGACCTGGTGGACGGATGACTCCCCTGACAGTATTCCAGGAGCGTGCGATTAATTCCGGAATATTGGAAAGAAAACTATTATATCAGGAACCCAGGGCGGTCTTGGCTGTTGGGAAGGTGTCAGATTTTCCTTGGTGGGACAAGATAAAGCGTGGTGGTGGCTTTGGTCATGACATAAGGTCAAACTGTGAATCAAAATGGTTCAGATCAGGTGGATGTGGTAACTGGTCAATTCAATATAATTTTTTATTACCAAAACCTTGAATACTAGAGAAGGTAAATGCCAGTCATTTCCCCTGGCGTATTGTCCCACCCATAAAAAATAACCTAGATCAGCTCTGTTAGGTAACCAATTAAAAACAACTGGAAAATTTTCAGCAGGGTTTCAGGTATTGGTGTGAGTGGACACTTGTACCCTAGTTCATTTCAAGATGTACCACTTCCATACTTTTGCAAAATCTTGCGCAGGGTCTCGGGTACTGATAATTATGGACACTTCCAGTCATTTGTTGTGGTGGAGTACCGCTGCCAGCCATGCCCAAAACACCCCATCCCAGAAATGACCCAGTTCACTTCATGAGGTGACTAACTTCAACCTTTTACAAAATCTTCATTAGTGTCTTTGGTATTGAAAATGGACATATCCAGTCATTCATTGTGGTGGGGTACCCCTGTCAACCATGCCAAGGAGATCCTATCCCAGAAATGACCTAGTCCATTTCATAAGGTAACTACCTTCAACTTTTAAATAAATTTTCAGCAGGGTCTTAGGTACTGATAATGAACTATTCCCGTCACTTATTGTGGATGGGTACCCCTGCCAGTTATGGCCAAAGTTCCCCATCCCAGAAATGACCTAGTTCATTTCAAGAGGTACCACTTCCATCCTTTTACAAAATCTTCAGCAGGCTTTCGCGTATTGAAAATGAACACTTCCAATCATTTATTGTGGTGGGATACCGCTGCCAGCCATGCCCAAAAGACCTCATCCCAGAAATGACCTAGTACATTTCATGAGGTAACTACCTTTAACCTTTTGCAAAATCTTCATTGGTGTCTTGGTTAATGATAATGGACATTTCCAGTCATTTTTATGGTGGGGTGTTCCTGCCAACCATACCCAGGAGGTCCCATCCCAGAAATAACCTAGTCCATTTCATGAGGTAACGCCTTCAGCCTTTTACAAAATTTTAAGCAGTGTCTTAAGTACTGATAATTTCGACACTTTCAGTCATTTAATGGGGGATTACCCCTGCCAACCGTGATAGTGCCCCACCCAAGAAATATCCTAGTTCATTCTAACCTTCTACAGAATCTTCAGCCAGGTCTTTAGGTACTGATAATGGACACCTCCAGTCATTTATTGAGGTGTGATGCCCAGGCCTGTCATGCCCAAGGAGCCCCATCCAAGAAATTACTCTGTTTATTTCATGAGGTATCAATCTAAACTGCCTGCAAAATCTTCTGCAAGGTCTCAGATATTGATAATTGACACTTCCAGTCTTTTATTATGGTGCGGTACCCATGCCCAAAGTACCCCACCCAGAAATTACCTAGTTCTTTTCATGAGGTAACCACTTCCATCAGTTTACAAGATATCCAGCAGGGTTTCGGCTATTAATAATGGACACTTTCAGTTATCTTAGTGTTATAGGGTACCACTGCCGCGCATGCCCAAAGTGACACACCCTACATCATAAGGTAACCCCTTCAAACCTTCTATAAAATCTTTAGCTGGGTGTCAGGTACTGATAAACTTTTCTTTTATCAAGAATAGTTCTTGTTAACACAGACTTTATCAATCTCTATTTCTTATTTCTGTCGATTTTTTGCAAGCCAAAAAGTTTTCAATTAATCAAGGTATACGAAGGAGCGCAGAAGTTTCTGCAAGTGATTTAAACTTGACCTGGCGGACAGACGATTCCAATGACAGTATTCCAGGAGCAGACGCTAAATTCTGGAATACTGGAATGAAAACGACGCATATGGAAGTTTTCTTTGGCATTGGCCGCCATTACAGCTTAATCAGAATTCTGTCGTTAAATGCACTACAAATTTCATTTGATTATCCGTTATCTGTTATTCCATCAGGGCCATATGCATTCTTTGTTTTTATCTATTGTCACAAAATAAGAAGCAACTTCTTCACTAATCACATCGTAGGGCGAGTAAATGATCAAGATGTATTCGCACAGTCCATGGCAACATGGCTCCTAAAATCGACAAGGCTATTTACGTGAGACAAGAACTAAAACAGTGAAAGAACAAACAGCGTATAACGTAAGTGTTGTAAGGGTAAAGGATTGAATGGAAGTACGAATGCGCAAACCATAAGGAAAGGAAATGGCTTTTGTGAAAAATGGCTGTGGAAAATCCATAAGTCAAAATGGATCGAGAAAAAGCTGTGAATAGAGTAAGTGTAACAACCTTCCACGAATAGAGTTCTGTACCGGATGTCAGTGAATGCAGCAACTGCTTCTTCTGCTGCTTCGAGCATTAAATGATGTTGATAATTATCTGTGTTCAACGAAGCGAAGCAATTACGGTTACCGTAATGGAGTCCTGCTTTTGCCCGTGAATGGGTCGAGGAATCGGTGGTTTCAGCAGACGCATTCAAATTTCGATGCTTGAAATTTCCTCACTTTCTTTTCTTCTTCATTTTTTTAAGTAGAACGGCGGAAGAAGTGTTTCTCTTAGAATTATTACCCTGTGAATTGATTTTCCTTTACTTCTTTAGTCTTATTGAAATTTACTTTAAGCTACAAAGTTCGTTTATGAAATCATTAACAAGTTTTAGGAGAAAGGAAAAAAAAATAAACTTGAGTAAAGGAATCAATTTTAAATTTCAGGAGATATTTCTCACTTGAAAGTTTTAATAGCCATAAGATTCCAAGAAGAACTCAAGCCGGTTAGGAATTTTGAATTTTAGTTATTGTATTATCGAAGAAACATTGTGAAAATTGACGTACAGGATTTTTTACTATTTTTAGTGTGGTGGTGAAGCAATCAAGGGAGTCAGACTTTAAATCAGCCAATAATACATTGCTCTCGTTAAAACTGCTCTAGTTAATTCATGCTATAAAAAAAATAGTTTTTCTACAAAATACCTTATCACAATGTTATAAATGTTAAATGATGATTTTTGTCCTAACAGTATCACCAAAGATGCATGTAATGTAGTATACGTGATATAATTTCCTAGGATATACTAATTACCTAAAAATTCGATGATAAAAATTTTCTTTTTTCATACAAGGGTGATTTTTTTTCTTCTTAACCTTTCTGTGGTCACGAAGATATCGTTCCTGTTCGTGCTTCAGTTGGTGTGTCTCGCTCCTGCCAAGCCTTTTCCCTTAGCTACATCTACTTTACAGGGAGTTAAATTTTGTTCTTGAGGCCATTTTCACGACATTATTTTCACATTATGCTTCAAAAAATTATCACTCACCTAGGAAGATATATTTTTTACAGTTCTTGAAGTCCGTTATTTTAGACACGTGTGTCTCTTCAGTTTTGACAAACAGTGGTACAATACTTATATGCAGAGATCGTCATCTACTCCGTTAATTTGTTTAGCTTCCATACCAAGTGTATTATTTCTTATCTCTTATTACTGTTTAAGGCTTACTGGAAAACCAAAACTTCTTACTAATTTGTACCATGGACGAATTCTATTCTGCACCTTGTCTTCTGTGAATGCGTCACTTCACATAAGGCGCTGCATTGTCTGGTAAGGCTTTGAAATTGTACCTTAAATCGTATTTCAGCCATAATTTTTACCCCTGTATGTTGTGCTGGAGGTCATGGAACTTGGAGCGCTCTGTGGCTGTTAGGCTTCTTCCGGGCTGGCAATGACCCAGTATTTTCTGTTAGGTTAGGCTAAGTAAAGTTAGGTTAGAACGCAACTTCGATATCTCATTTATTTTAGAGGGCTCTAGTCAAGATAGAGTAATTGGTAGTATGTAGTAGGTTGGCCGGGGCACCAGCCACCCGTTGAGATACTACCACTAGAGAGTTATGGTGTCCTTTCACTGACCAGACTGTAATTCATTGGATACTTCTCTCTGATTACGGTTCACTTTCCCTTTGCCTACACATACACCGAATAGTCTGGCCTATTCTTCACAGATTCTCCTCTGTCCTCATACACCTGACAACACTGAGATTACCATACAATGCTTCTTCACCCAAGAGGTTAAGTACTACACTGTAATTGTTCAGTGGCTACTTTCCTCTTGGTAAGGGTAGAAGGTCACTCCAAAATCAAACCATTGTTCTCTAGTCTTGGGTAGTGCCATAGCCTCTGTACCATGGTCTTCCACTTTCTTGAGTTACAGTTCTCTTGCTTGAGGGTACACTTGGGTACACTTTTCTCTTTAATTTCTCTTCTTATTTTGTTAAAGTTTTAATAGTTTATATAGAAAATATTAATTTTAATGTTGTTGCTGTTTTTCCTTATTTCCTTTCTCACTGGGGTATTTTCACTGTTGGGGCCCCTGGCCTTGTAGAATTCTGCTTTTTAAACTAGTTGTAGCTTAACAAGTAATAATAATAATAATAATAATAATAATAATAATAATAATAATAATAATAATAATAATAATAATAATAATAATAATAATAATAATAGGTAAAGACATTGATAAATAGTTCAAATTATGCTAGGCATGGTTAGACCTGGACACAATCCTGTACGTATAATTGCAATGTTTAAATGCCTTGGGAATGTTTGTCTAATGTTAATAACATGCACTAGGGATGTTTGTTCTGGAGTACCTTACTGACTAGTGTAATGCTATTGAGTTTGTCCTCCAAAAATAGCTGGTTCCCACTGGAAACCTCCATTATTGTGGGACATAAGAAGAGGTATGTGATGCCTAATAAACATTTTTGTGTATATTCTATGGCCTTCATATGTTCTTGCACATCAACGGACAAATATGTGCTTTTTCCTTTTTATATTTCCCCTAAATCAAAGACGTTATACGTAATGTGGAGCTCTTTGGAAGTTACAAAAAAAAATAATGATAAAGAACATGGCCGGCTTTATTATTTTTTACAAATTTGCTCATTATAGGATTATTAGATTAATTTCAAATCTTGGGATACATTTTCAAAAAATTTTGCTATTTTGATATACTATTTAACAAAGCATCGTTAAAAAATCTTATTTAGCCGTCTTTAAAAATATTTGAAAATATTGATAAAGAAAATTTTCATACCATTCTATTCATATTTTTATAAGATGAAAGGTATATGCATTAAATGCTAAATATTCATCAAATGTAAATGAATAATAATCTTCATAACCCAGACACGTCTTTATTTATGTCTGAGGTTTGGCCAGTTTTCATCACTTCGCTGGCCAATGCTGATTGATGATGATGGGAGACTTTTGTCTGACCGCTCACAGCATACCAACGTAGTATGGATGGTTCTGACTAGTACAGCTTTGCTGATCATTGCAATACTCAAACCCTTTCGCCACGTTAAGGTATGTGTTCATGTATATATATATATATATATATATATATATATATATATATATATATATATATATATATATATATATATATATATATATATATATATATATATATATATGAATGTGTATGTGTATCCGTGCTAATATGTTTGCATACTTTCCCTGTTAAATAAGAAAGCAAAATTCTTCACTGTACAGAGACTTGTATAATTAGTAGCAAACTTCACATGTATTAATAGGGAAAAGTATGGAGTTGCATTTTCTTCAGATCGCTGTAAGTAGTTAGTCTTGTTGACCTTTTGATTTTACTATTCTACCAACCAGAATATTTTACGCATGTATGCACTTTTTCATCTTCAAAATCGTTACAGAAACCAATTGTAGAAAATGTTGCTCAATACATTCCCGATTAAGCTTTTTTACCTTTTGAATTTCCTTAATTCAGACTTTAAAGAAAAATATCTTACCATGTATTCTTAAACCAAAGAGACTTATATACATGTTGTGTTTATTTTCAATTCATTAATATCTCTCTACTACTTTATATGTTAATTATATTCTTGCAGGAATTTCAGTGTTTTCACAGATATCAGTTTTAGTGCCTCTAAACTAAATAATTTGATTAAAAATCAGATGCAAATCCCGCTTAAAATTAATTCTAAAGCAAACCGTGAAAGAAATTTGTTTTTACTTAGCTCAGTTTAAAAATATAAACGCCATTTCAAAATCAAACGACGTTTTCAGTACTTTATAAAAAAATAATACAAGTGTAAACGTAATATATAAATGCATCTGTTTACAAATGTTCTATATCTGTACTGAATAGTAGTTTCTTTTGATCTTTCCAATAATCATTATAGTCACCTTCACAACGTAGTTACAATCGTTGATAAAATAATGAGAATTACATAAAACATGAAATACATACAACCTAAACAATAGTTTATATTTTCGTTTGAGAAATTTCACATCTCAATCAAAATTCTTCATAGCTATGTTATAACGTTTCTTTGAAACACAGCAGCAATATGTAGTTTATGTAGACTCAACTGACAAAATGCGAATAAATGTATTTGAAATATCTGAGAACGCCAATGTTCATCGCCATAGGAAAGTTACTGGAAACGTTGCGGCCTTAATGTATTTATGCAAATGAAGCAACGTTCCAAGGCATAGATTTTCCTACAATTTTTGCATTTTATGCTAAGTAAGTTTCAGCTGTCCCTAAAGTACAAAATAGATTCTCTTGCGAACTTTTTTTTTGTAGATGCATTTATATTTTCTTTTCATACTTGGAAAAATGGAGTTAATACAAATACACTACGCGTATGGTAAAAAAAAAAAAAACTCAGAATGATCAAAGATTGCTGAATAGAATATAATTAAATGTAAGGTGTATATTTTTTTTTTTTTTTTTTTGCTTCGAAAGATATCTGACATGTGCGTAGTATGCATTGTAACACTGGATAATTAGAAACATATTGAGAAGTTGGGCGCAGCTCACAATTCATCATTGTAAATGAATTGATGATACTTAGTCCGAATTATTGCACATCATTAGTTCTTCTTTGATGTATAATATCAGATTATTTGTTAAAAGAAAGAATGAAATTATTAGAAAACTATGAAATGATCATATTATTATTCTTGGGATTTCTTGGACTCTTGAAACCTTCGCAAATTGTTAAAAGTCGTACTGATACTTGAAATTGTTAATTTTCATATTATTGATATTAGTAAAATTAGGTTTCCTAATTCCTCAAACAAACAAAAATAGGAAGAATGCACATTTTCAAGTCTAAAAAACTGAGGAAGTTAGATAATCCCGATAATTTTGCCAGCATCATATATTACGCCAGGAAAGGAAATTTTAATAAAATTAAAACGCCTTAACTCAACGATAATAAATAGGTAAATATTCATCGATTGAATATAGAAAAAAGCCTAAATAGAACTTGATTTCACCTTTTAAGGTTAAAGCCGATCATAACTCATGTGTCATTCTAGAGAAGAACTTTAATCACATCCGTTGTCGTGCGGGCGAAGGTGTTCCTCAAAGAAATTTGTCGACTGAAAAAAAAAAAAAAAAAAAAAAAAAGTAATCGAGTCTCAACAGTTTACGGTCGATTTATCGGTTGTGAGAAAACCTGCGGTTCAGTGAGTCGGCAAGGTTCTACGATCTCAATAGCTCTCGAAGGTTGCGCGCATTGAGAGAGAGAGAGAGAGAGAGAGAGAGAGAGAGAGAGAGAGAGAGAGAGAGAGAGTTCCAATGGAAAGGTTCTGCATAACAAATAAAGTCCTTCGGGAAATAAATAACCTCTGAGTTAAGAATGAATGCTTATAGAGCATATGAAATTAAAACTCCTAACTGTGTGTGTTTTATTTTGTTAATTAGATAAATTAACGTTTGGCAAACAAAATTCAGTCCAAAATTTCAATAATAAAAGAAAAATATATATCCTCACTATGTAAAATTTTTTAAAACTAGAATACAGAACAACCATTCAAAAAACAAATTACAAATCATATAATTTAAAAAGAACTATGAAAGTGGAAACCCATATATATCATCGTGGGCTCCATAAGTTAAAAGGAGGGAGTGGCCTACAAACACTAGGTATCACCCTTATTTACCGAAGGCAATATAAGACACAATGATAACATTATTATTATTATTATTATTATTATTATTATTATTATTATTATTATTATTATTATTATTATTATAGTAGCGTGCATCCCAATGTAACGTAATATAAGATGTTGATTGCTAATTTCACGATGAGTGCTGTACAGTGTAAACTATATGTGTGCGTGTGTGTGTATGTGTATATATATATATATATATATATATATATATATATATATATATATATATATATATATATATATATATGTATATATATTTATATATATATATATATATATATATATATATATATATACACACACACATATATATATATATATATATATATATATATATATATATATATATATATATATATATATATATATACATATATATATACATATATATATATATATATATATATATATATATATATATATATATATATATATAAATATATATATTTA
>NC_090728.1:151137636-151160136 GCF_036898095.1 Palaemon carinicauda
ACAGATAGTGTGGGGAGAGATTATAGAGGTTATGGGTGAGGCTACATAGAGGAACTCTCCACGTAGTAAGGGTGTGATAGGGTATAATTCCTTTGAGCTAGGTGTGCCAGAAATTCATGTGTCCAACTGTACATTTTGGCATTAGAATTTCCCTAGTAGAATCCATTAACCCATCTTATCCCTAAGATGTGTAAATTTACCCTTTACAAGAAACTGTCCCCAAATCTGGTGAAATGTCTACTTGTTTAAGCCCAACAGCGCAGTCTTCAACTATGTTTCCATTATAAAAGAATGAGAGATTGCATAAACTTCCTTAGCATTTGAATTTCCCTCTATCCATAGTTATTGAAGTGAGAATTTATTTTGAAAATGTGAAAACGCATCATCTATTTGTTTCTATTTCAGTCCTACAATTCTTAAATATTTCGTAAAGCTTTCAGTATTTTGTTTAATCTTTTCAATCATTAAAGAAGTTCTATTTTGGCTAAAAGAAGTACAATAACAATTGGTTAACATTATTATCCATTTCAATATTTAAAACCTCTATATAACAAATGCATTTTCGGGAAGTGAAAGAGCAGTTTTATCTTGAATACCAAAACTTTATTATTATTAGCAAAACTTACAATTGAGAAACTAAAACAAAATATAAGACTAAATGAATTACAACATATGCTGTTATGCTAGGTTACAGATATTTTTCAAATCAATGTTCAATAAATAGCAATGGTAAAAAAGAAGGATATTAGAAAGGTAAAAATATCGTTCTTCCTACTCTTTGAAACAGTAACTTTTCCAGCGAATAAAAAATTCCGATTGGCTGCCAGTTTTGGATGTCACAATAGACCTTTGAAGTGATTTTTACCTTTAATTTTTGTGTTTAACGAATACTTTTGATTTTAGTCAACAAGAAGGTCTTATGCAGCATAAAAGCTTCTAAAAATGTAGTCTTTTAAAATAATTTCAGTAAATATTGCCTTTTCATTTAACATCAGTGACAGTTGTTATATCTTGATGCTAGATATACATCTATTAAAGTGGTGGCCGATGTAGTAACGTCCCCGACTGGTGAACGCCAGAGTGGGGTTAGTGTCCCGCTCAAACTCGTTAGTTTCTTTGGTCGCTGCATCTTTACCGTCATTGTGAGCTAAGGATAGAGGGTTTAGGGGGCCTATAGGTTTATCTGCTGAGTCATCAGCAGCCACTGCATGGTCCTCCTAGGTCCTAGCTTAGACAGAGAGAGGGCTTGAGTTCTGATCATACGTGTACAGAGTCAGTCTCTAGGGCATTTTCCTGCTTGATAGGGCAGTGTCACTGTCCCTTGCCCTTATCATTCATGAGCGGTCTTTAAACCTTTAAATGAGCGAGTATAAGTTTCAAGCGGATGTTAGAAGAAAAAAAAATGTGGTCCGACAATGATATTTACTTACTTGAAATGTCATTTAAGTGAGTAGATTTTCTTACCATTAAACGGCCACCATAGTTTTTGTTCAATAGTTTTTCTCCTTCTTTTATATATTTTGCTGAACTCCCCCTTTATCTTCCTCCCTCATAGATCTCATTTATTTTCCGAATCTTATATTGCTGAATACTTTCACACTTAAATAGAAACAAAAATTTCAATTCAAGTAAAAACTAATATAAATGATGATAGATTTCAAAGCTTTGATAAAGACACAATAACAATCTTTTCAAAAACTAAAAGCAATGAAACAGATAGTCGTCATAAAAAGAGACATTCAAATTCCAAATAACAAATAGAAAATTTGTAAGAAGAGGGGGAGGCTAAGGATATAATCACACAAAATGTTCATATCCATTTTGTCAGGAAGCAATTGATAAAGATTACAATCTATCTTATGCTTTAGAATTACATAGAATAAATAAGAAGCCATTTAAATCATCTGTAAGTCAATTGTGCATTTCTTTTATATATATTCATACAATTCGTTCTTCGGTCTTAAGGGTCCATTTGTTATGTGATTAACACCTTCGATCATTAACTGATATTGAGTCAAACTTTAAAGACTTTATTCACCGCATCATAAGTTTAGTTATTTCCCGTTCTATGATTTTAAACTTACGATTATAAGTTCTCTAGGCCATTAAGTGAGTTTAATTTTTATCATAGTGCATTTTGTACAATATTCAGATAAGAGAAAAAGGTGAATGCAAAGATCATCCGTTCTGTGAAACCCACTGCAAATAAATTCTTACACATCAATTCTTTGGAATGTTGAATGTTTTAAAGAACAGCATAAATGTAAGACATCCCAACCAAAACCTTTTCAGAATTCAGTTAACTAAGAACACTTAAATACCTTCAAAATAGACGATTTTTCGCACTAACATCCACTATTATATTTGGTCTCCCTAACATATACAAGTTTTCCTGTTTGATATTTGACTTAGAAACTCTCGCGGAATGTTTGGCTTTCTAAAACGACTAGGATTTTTATTTAATATTTATTTTTTTTTTTACTATTTTCACTTAAGAAGAATGCTGTAAAGTTAAATGAAAATATTTCACGGACTTGGAATTTCATGCTACCATTGATTTTCAGCATTAGTACTTGTTTGAAAGAATATGAAAAATGCATAATCTATGAAACAACTATATCTGTCTTAAGATAATCTTATGAATCAATGATTAAACAAATCATATAGAATTTTGACTCCCTTTTATTAAAAAAGAAAAAAATAACACGACCTATATAAGTACAACTTATATGATGACAAGGAATTTCGAATACATGTATTTAATTCAAATAAATCTTTGAGGCCCCACAAGTAGTAAGGTAGTAGGTTGACCAGGACACCAGCCACCCGTTGAGATACTACCATTAGAGAGTTATGGGGTCCTTTGACTGGCCAGACAGTACTTTATTGTATCCTTCTCTCTTGTTACGGTTATCCTTTGCATACACATGCACCAAATAGTCTGGCCTATTCTTTACATATTCTCCTCTTTCTTCATACACCTGACAACACTGAAATCACCAAACAATTCTACTTCGCCCAAGGGGTTAACTACTGCAAAGGTATTGTTCATTTGCCACTTTCCTCTTGGTAAGGGTAGAAGAGACTGTTTAGGTATGGTAAGCAGCTCTTCTAGGAGAAGGACACTCCAAAATCAAACCATTGTTCTCTAGTCTTGGGTAGTGCCATATCTTCTGCACCATGGTCTTCCACTGTCTTGGAATAGAGTTCTCTTGCTTGAGGGTACACTCGTGCACACTTTTCTATCTAATTTCTCGTCCTCTTGTTTTGTTAAAGTTTTTTTACTTTATATAGGAAATATTTACTTCAATGTTGTTATTCTTCTTAAAATATTTTATCTTTCCGTGTTTCCTTTACTCACTGGGCTATTTTCCCTGTTGGGGACCCTGGGCTTATAGCATCCTGCTTTTCAAACAAGGGATGTAGCCTTACAAGTAATAATAATAATAATAATAATAATAATAATAATAATAATAATAATAATAATAATAATAATAATAATATGTCAAGTTCAAAATGTTTTACTCTAACAACATGATACCATTTTTTTTCATAAATGTGCAGTCAAATGATAATGAAAATAAATATCCAAGAAAGTCTATATTGAAGTTACATTTTAATATATTGCTAATTTTTCCACGATTTTTATATCAAATCATATAAAAACGTTTTTCATAACATGGCCATTGATCCCGAAAGTGCACTATAAGCAAGTGTTAAGTTAAAACCATGAAACTCTATATTGTTAAAAATTAAAAGAGATATATATCTCTGAGGAAAAATAAGAAATTGAGCAATTTAAGAAGGAATAGAAATGAAATAGCGAGAGATGATGATGCTAAAACATGCTTTGCGAAATTACGAATAGAGAGGAAACAATATCGAAGAAAAGAAGAGGGTGTGAGAAAATAAAAGTCAAAGAATTTATTTAGCGATCTAAAAACTCGTAATGTTGGGAAAACGAGTAGAAAATGGTGAATTCATAGAAAAAAAAAGAGAAAAAAATACAGAGTATTCAGCATTAATATTTTTTATTCATGCAAATGGGTTAATGCTGTACACTACATTTAATAGGAAGGCAGTTTCGAAAGATGTTATATATTTAAAAAAGCAAGAAAACACGGACCCGAATTCGTTCTTTACCAGACTTCCTTTACTTTTCCCCATAAGCCCATCTAAAGAAAACTCAGCCGCCACTTCACATATAGCTTTAAAGCCGTTTACTCAAATAAGGAAAACTGGTGCAAGTTGGAAGAGTTACTAAATCTCCTACAGAATATTTTTTTCCGCAAAATGTGTAAACATGTTCAGTGGAAGTACAGGAAAGAGTAGAATTTTTGTATTTTTAAGATGATTTTAGATACTGTTCATTCTGTCAGATGAACAAGGAAAAATTAGGGATACTCTCTCTCTCTCTCTCTCTCTCTCTCTCTCTCTCTCTCTCTCTCTCTCTCTCTCTCTCTCTCTCTCTCTCTCTCTCTCCTTACAGAGTCGAAGTCGATGACGTCAATTGAGGCTTTCGCTATATAGGCCTACACAGTATTAAACAATATTATATCAAAGGGTTTTGAAGATGCTAATGACAATTTCTTAAATTTGTCGACTTAAAAACTGTTTATTCACTAATTTGGGTTGCGAAAGAAAGGTTTGAAATTCTTCAGTTATAATTTATTTATTTCTCTTCAATGAATACATGTTTTTTTTTTTATAACAAACCCTCTTACATCGTTGAATTTCATGACTGCGTTTCCATACCGAATGAAAAGCAACACCAAATGTGTTACATAAGAACCAAGACTTTTTTGTAAATTTTTGTCTGCAAAGATAATGATATTTACATCATGCCATATATCTTTCATTTTTTTATCATGGAGATATTGTTCTCATGTTTTAAGTCAACAGTGAAAGTTTATCGACTGAAAAAGAATGCTTGAAAATATGGTAATTTTGAATTAGACCATTGCAGTAACATGTACCATAAACTTTTTCAAAAATGGAACTTCCATCATCGCCTTTTAAGCCAATTCATGAGTTAAATTGCTTACCGTCTAAATGCTAATTGATAGCTGTTGAAAATGTGAGAAATATAGAAATTCGATAAAGAAGTGAAGCTATGACTAGAAAAAAAAGATAGATGATTGTATTGCAGTGTAGTTTGGTCATATACAAAGAATGGAGTTTAGAAGATCTTATTCGTCTGCTCATCAGTTAATCTTTATTAGATTCGGATGGTAACTCTATATCACAGTTATCTGACCAGCAAACATTTCAACATTCCTTCTCAATGGATTTTACAGGAAACTAGTCAATGTTGTATCATATTATTATTATTATTATTATTATTATTATTATTATTATTATTATTATCATTATTATTATTAAGCTAAAACCCTAGTTGGAAGAGCAGAATGGTATACGCCCAAGGGCTCCAACAGGAAAAAATAGCTCAGTGAGGAAAGGAGATAAGGAAATAATAAGATAGAAGTAATGAACAATAAGAATATTTTAAAAACAATAATATTAAAATAAATTTCAAGGCATCAATAATGGGTTAATCGAAAATTTTTCCAAACTTTTGAAACTTTTCTAAAGAGGTTTTTGCGAACTGATTCAGATGAAAATAAAACATAGCACAGCATTCGCTTTAAATAAATTAAACTAACCATTCTTAATTTTTTCTGGGTCTCATGAACTTACAAATGAAGTCTCTTGCTTGAATGTAAACAGTTTTTGACGAAAATGAAACAAATATATTGAAATTATCGAATCAAAGAAAAAGGGCAACTTTCTTTTCAATAAAGATAAAGCAACTATAAAATGTTGTGAAATCTGCTGATGGCCGATCTTTAGCACAACGGCAAAAAATTTAAAGTATAAAAAGTAAAATTAAGTCAATGATTTGTAGCCCTGAGAGGATATATTGCTTGACCTTTCAAAACAGAGAGGTTTAAAAAAAAGGGGGGAAAAATTAGTTGTAATGACTTTCTTTTGACTTCCATAGTCAAGACAGGGGATTGAAAAAATTTCTTCTGTTTAAAGACAAATCTCGTTCGTTTTGGGGGATGTCATAAGAGAGTCGTGACAGAATTATCAAACATTGGAATATATATATATATATATTTTTTTTTTCGCAGAATGTGATTCTGGAATTATGTTGATAGATATAATGAATGGATCTTACGATATATATTTCTTTTTGAATTATGCACAAATGAAGAAGCAATAACAACAGTTGAGTATTTCCTCTAAAATCCCTATTTTGTTTACAAATAGGCTCTCTCTCTCTCTCTCTCTCTCTCTCTCTCTCTCTCTCTCTCTCTCTCTCTCTCTCTCTCTCTCTCTCTCTCCTATGGGTGAAGATAGTGTCGGCAGTAAACTACTCTTATAACCTAAATGGAAGTGGCTGAGGCTATAGTGTTTTGACAATAATGTCTGATATACGAACAAATCCCGAAGTGATAACTAAATTTACTGGAATTTAAGGATGAAAAACATCTCAATATAATTTTTTTTATGAGGTTCTGGTGCTGAGATTGATACAGGTAAGATCATTTTGTCTCAAAGTGACCAAAAAGTACAATGCAATTGCAAACCAGAAAGTTACTGATATCCCAATAGAATTAACAACAATATCAAAAAGCGACTGAGAGGCAGAAAGTCTGGCTAACATAATTATTATGCTCCTATAAAGGATGCATAAACCTGACAAAACACACGAGTCAGAATTTTTTTTTCTTTGGGGGGGGGGGGGGGATCTCACGCGTAATCTCCCCTATATAATAAAGAGCAATGTCCCTATATATATATATATATATATATATATATATATATATATATATATATATATATATATATATATATATATATATATATATATATATATATATATATATATATATATACTTTATAAATATATTTCTTTCCTGTCACGCTGAGCAGGTTTGCCAAACATATGACTACTCAGTCTCTTCCCGTTGCTCGGGTAGGGAGGAAGAGGTAGTAGTCATACCCTGGTGAGAGGGGGTACCCCAAGATGTACACTCGAAAACCAAAATCTACCATAAATTGCCGAACCTGCGGATTGTAGTAAGGAAAGGGGAGGGGTGATAATGGTTAATCAATGCGTGTGCGTGCGTGTGTGTGTGAAAATCTATCTTGATATTTATCCGTCACTTTTGACGGGTCTCGTATACTAGTAACAAAACATTGTGATTAGCCCTATCCAATACTGAGGTCCAAAATAAGAGTTTATTTATTAAGGTCTCTGAGATACTCAAGTCATTGCATACCCTTATAAGATCGATGGCATTTGTGTACTTTCAAAGATTTGAGTCCTAGTTATACTATGCAATAAAGCCACTGAATTTTTAGTGATGGAATTAAATTCTTAACTTATTTCGATTGTGACTTGTCGTAACCAGATCTCCCAAAACGCCTTTCGTGGAGAGGAAAATAATTTTGTTGTTTCTGGGAGGAGGAATGATGGCTGCTGATTGCCATGAACCTTATAGGAAACATATCCTATTTTCCCGAAATCATAAAATATATCTTTATTTTGAAAAGTCTGTCTTAGGAAACTAGGACATTTACAAGGACACACACACACACTCTCTCTCTCTCTCTCTCTCTCTCTCTCTCTCTCTCTCTCTCTCTCTCTCTCTCTCTCTCTCTCTCTCTCTCTCTCGTTATTTGCATATAAACCTTTTTTACCCCCAGAACTAAATAATTCAAATGGATGGTTTAACAAACAACGTAAATAAAAAGAACCTTCTATTTTCTTTCTTCTTATCTTTTTCCTTTTATTTCATATTCAAAATGAGTGTTCGCGGTTGTTCGCTCTATTGACATGCACTTAACATTACGAAGGTGATACTTTTGTAAACAAATTGTAGACTCAATTTCTATCTCTTTTTCTCTCTATCCTTTATGTATATATATATATATATATATATATATATATATATATATATATATATATATATATATATATATATATATATATATATACATATATATATATATATATATATATATATATATATATATTTATATATATATATATATATATATATATATATATATATATATATATTTATATATATATATATATATATATATATATATATGTATCTGTGTGTATGTATATATATATATATATATATATATATATATATATATATATATATATATATATATATATATATGTGTGTGTGTGTGTGTGTATGTATATATATATATATATATATATATATATATATACATATATATATATATATATATATATATATATATATATATATATATATATATATATATATATATATATGTGTGTGTGTGTGTGTGTGTGTGTGTGTGTGTGTATGTGTGTGTATTTATTTTCTTTTACTATTTATCAGTTGTGCGTGTTCTTCCGCTTTCTTTATAAGATGACTTACTGTATGAAATTTCATTGTGCTCAATAAAAAGACGTAAAAGAGAAAGAAGTACTTTAAATCTATGGTATATCCTAAAAACTAAATTTCTTTGCAAAACATTAACTTTTGTAAGGCTAACAAGTATAAAGAAGGCCTCTTATGACGAGGAGAAGCAAAGGATAGGACAGTGTCCTAGAAACCGACCATATGTACATATTATCAGCACCCAAGTCACCTCCCCAACCCAAACGAAGATCAGGAAGGGCCAGGCAATGGCTGATGTTGACTCATGAGGCAGCTCTATATGCTAGCTCTTATGGAGATAGGTTACAGATACTACTACAAACCATCGGGATTGAGCTGAGCTCGAACTCCTCCCAAACCAGATTGCCAGATGGGTAACCTGTAATTCGAATCCTTAATGTTTTCCTCTTATTAGGGGGATAAAATTACAGTCCGATCTCCTATTTGCGAATAAAAAAAAATGGGCTTTGAAATACAATGGAAGGACTCTCACGAAGATATTCCCCTGTATCATCTAATAATAATATTGCTTTTGTGACAAACCTTTAAAGGATATTGCTTAAAATACGATTAATGAGATGAGGTATTCAGATGAAAGGAGAATATATAAAAATTACATATTTCATAATTTTAGTAGGACTGTATAATGTCAAGAAAAGGGAAAAGATTTCTTTAGATCGTTATCAAAATACTGGTCATTATTTTGTACTTATGGATTTTCTGGACATCAATATAAACCAATCACGGAGGAAAAAAAAAGTAAAATAGATTTGCCTTTGTATTAGACGAATATCTTAGAATTTAAAAGAAAAAATAATGATTTTTTTAAATAGAAGTTTTGTGTTGTCATCCCTTATGAAGAAACAGAATTCTGTATGAAGCTTTTACTGAATTATTTTTCCGAGTAATGAGCAGCCCTCATAAATCTTGTTCGTAATACATTTTATACTACGAGTTTACATATTCAAGAGTAAACCATAAATCAACGTCGCCAAATGTGAATATTTCAAATGTTAGACTGATTCGTTATTCCACTGGCTCAAAAAGCTTCTTGTCAGAGGGATACGAGTCTATACAAGATAAATAATTCCCTGTCATCTAAATCTCTTACAGACTGAAGCGAGAAATATGTGTCCTATGCAGCTTCTTCAATTCCAAATAGTTTTTCTCATAGTTATAAAAGCAACGAGCGTATATAAAATAAGAAATGGTTCAGCGTATGTCATATATAGTTCTAAGCTCACTATGCATCAAACGTTGCATTGTTTAACTATAAAAAAAACAAAATTCACGTTTCTTTGGTTCAGTATCATCACCGAATTAAATTGATACATTGAATCAACTTATTTGATAAGAAATTAAATCCGATTAAAAGGTTATGTATAATAATCTCTATACATATTTTCATTCTCTGGCAAAAGAAAACCTTGATGCTATTTTTAACGCACATTCTTAGACGATGCAAAAAGCATACACTCTTCATGTTAAATGTCTCGTAACTTTTATCTAATGCCTCTCTCTTTAAACATTCCCTCCGAGCCAAGCAAGTGCATCTTGGAACTTGCGTCAGCAATTAATTAATCTTCAAAGCAAGCAATTTCTAGATCAGCGATCGCCTCGTTTTCCCCGGAGGCAGAAAAAGATTCACAGTCTCTACTGCGATTCGCAGCAGCCGATGAATCTCGAGGTATCAAGGGTTCTTGCTTCGTCGGATAATGAATTGCTTTACCTTGGGAAAATTTCACTTCCGTAATTAATGACTCTCAACCTTGCGCAAAATTAATCGCTTAACGTTGCAATGAGATTTCATAACTGGGGGGAGATTAAATCTAGTTTAATGAGAGCTATTATAATGATTCATATATTGCTGGGACGTATTTTAAATGAACTTTATTGATTTTTCGTCTTACCCCCGGCCATTCTGTTCAATCAAAATCTGACTGGTAGGAAAGGATCCAGATAACTTAGATATATATGAGAATAATCTCATAATGTCGGCAATAGCAGCTCCCTGTTGAGAAGGGTAGCAATAAACGATTTAACTAAGTTGAGTTTTCTAAATCTGATAATTACTGATAATCTAGGGTACCTAGGGTACCAAGGTAGATTATTTGTAAGTTAATTTTTTTAACTAAATACAGTAGTGGTTTTTACTATGACTGACATTTTTTTTTATATATTTGCTTGGAAGTTGAAAGAAAAGAATGCCCTCAAACTTAAAATTAGATAGTAAAGAGATGATACAAATTCATCAAGCAAACATTATTGACTCTGAACCTGGTTAATTTTTGCAGTTACTTAACGTAAAGTAAAAAAAAAAAAAAAAAAAAAAAAAAAAAAAAAAAAAATCCAATAGGAAGGGAAATACCATCTATTATTATTTCTAAAGTTACAAGGTCTTATTAATGTGGAAAAGGGAAAACTGTATTGTCTTGGCCATTAGTAATATAAAGATAGATATAGGAACCTCTTCGCGTCCAGCACAATTTTAACAGCAGGGTGTTTACCAACGTCACTGTGAATAAAGCCATCATCATGATCTCCTCGTACGCCTATTGATGCAAAGCGCATCGGCTAGATTTCAACAGTCGTCTCTATCTTGAGCTTATTAATCTATTTCTCCATTCATCATCTACTTCACTCTTTATAGTCCTCAGCCAATTAGGTATGTGTCTTCCAACTATTCTAGTACCTTGGGGTGCCCAGTTGAACGTTTGTTGAACTAATTTCTCTTGGGGAGTGCGAAGAGCATGCCCAAACCATCTCCATTTATCCCCCACCATGATCTCATCCACATATGACACTAAAGTAATCTCTCTTATGGTTTCATTTCTAGTACTGTCCCACTATTTAACTCCACATATTCTTCTGAGGGCTTTGTTCTAAAATCTACAAAATCTATTGGATATTGTTTCATTGTCATACCACTACTCATGTCCATACAGTAACACCGATCTCCCTAAACTGATATACTGTATAGCCAAATTCTTTTATGTAATTTCAGGAGATTTGATTTCCAAATGTTACTTATCCTAGCCATTGTCTGATTTGCTTTTTTCAATCTTTCACTAAACTCAAATTCTAAAGATCCTTTATTAGAGACCATAGTTCCTAAATATTTAAATGATTCCACCTCATTAATTCTTTCTCCTTCAAATGATATTTTATCTTCCATTGCATTTTCCGTTATCACCATCTCTATTTTTCTTCTATTTATCTTGAGTACAATCTCATTTGATATTTCATGCATTCTGGTAAGCAAGCTTTTCAAGTCCTGTGGCGTTTTACTGATAAAGACAGCGTCATCAACATACTGTAGGTCAGCTGATTTCCTGTTACCAATCCAGTCAAATCCTTCTCCACATTCCTCAACTGTGAATTACAAAATCCATAAGCTGGATAAACATCATAGGTTACAACACATTCCCTTTGAATACTCTACTGTTCACTGGAAATTTATTTGATAGGACTCCACTAATATTAACTTTGCATTTGATATGCTCATAAACAGACTTAATTAACTTTACATATTTAAGACGAACTCCATGATAATGCAGGACTCTCCACAAAATTGGCCAATGCACACTATCAAAGGCTTTTTCATAGTCCACAAATTCCATCAAAAGTGAATCTCTATATTCTATACATTGCTGTACCACATATTTTAAAATGAAAATTTGGTCAAAACAACTTTTACATTTTCTAAATCCCGCGTGTTCATCTCTCAGCTTTTCATGAATCTTTCTATGTAGTCTCTTTAGAATGTGCATACTATATACTTTAATGACAACTGACGTAAGTGTGATACCTCTGCAATTATTGCAATCTGTCAGATTTCCTTTCTTTGGCTATTTTCATCAACACTCCTAGCTCCAATTCCTCAGGTTTTGGCTCTTCACTCCACATTCTACAAAATAATTTTGTAATTATTCTGGGAGTCACTTTATTTACGGCAAATATTATCTCAGCATTTATTCCATCACATCCAAAGGCTTTCCATCTCTAGTTATTTAATGATAGCTTCGACTTCAAACACACTGAATTCATTCATGGGCACATTAAGGTCTTCCTCAGCTTCAGGTATATCAATCAAATTATTCCCTTCATATTTCCCATTCCTGACCTCACCAGAGTGTTTCACCCAACGTTGCCTTTCTTCATCTTCTGTTGTTATAACAGATCCATCTCTCTTTTTATTTGGTATATGCTTCTTCTTTGCCACATTAGAGATTTCATTGATAATTCTGTGAGCAATTCTTACACCATAGCCACTCCCTGAATTCATATCTTTGTCAGCCTCATCTACTTTCCTGTCTAAAGATTCTCTCCAGTCATTCCTGGCTTTTCCTTTGACTTCACTATCAATACTGGAATACTTAGCATAGTCTACCTTGTAATTTTCCTTAGTTCCTCGAAAACATTCAACAATCTCTTTCTGTCTCTGTCTCCTTTTTATAGTATCCCAAATGTAATTTGATATCCAGGATTTTTTTTGTGTATTTGTACTGTAATTTCGCTACGTGTGTTAATAGTAATGTTGCACAGTATTGCAATGATAGAATATGTTTTAACGTAGTTATAAATTTAGTAGCATATGTTATGAAGGATTTAATCATTTATTGATTTTCAAAAAGACACAAGATGAACACAAGAATGAAGTGTCTGTGGATAATATTCTATCAGTTTCAAGACGTATTTGAAAAAGTCAATACAATAAAGATCGCAAAAGCAATTTTGACATCTGATAGTGCTTCTAGATTTTTTGCTCCATGGACAGTACTATATGCATTGAAAAGTGCAGCTGAAACAGAAATCAAAAGGTTAAAAAGTGAAGGCTCATGCGGAAAGATTACACACTCAGATTGGGCTACACTATTAGTTCTTATTGTGAAGGAAAATGGTCAGGTTAGATTATGTGGAGATCACAAGGTAACGTTGAATCCGCAGCTCCAGGTACCTCAACATTCATAACCAAATCCGAAAGACATGCTTGCAACTATGTTAGGATGTAATTGTATTTTCTATGTTGGATCTTAGATAAGCATTTCAACAGCTTCCTAGGGATAAAAAATCACAAGAATTATGTACAGTAAATACATTTTTAGGTTTGTATATTCCAAAGATATTGCCTTATAGAGGAGCAACAAACTATGGATAAGATTTTTATCAGGAATGCAAGGTGTACTAATTTTCATAGATGATATTCCAGTCTCTGGTAAAGATAAAAGAGAACATAGAGAAAGATTGCAGACAGTTCTGAAGAAGTTGAATTAACAAAATGGTAGAGTAAATAAGAACAAATATATTTTAGAAGCTGATTCAGTGGAATACTTAGGTTTTGTAATTAATGGCAAAGGTATCCACAAGACTAAGGAGAAAATTAAAGCAGTACAATCAACAAAGGTACCAGAAAATGTTAAGGCATTACAATCATTTTTAGGTTTAGTAACATTTTATAGGAGCTTCTTTCAGGATTTATCTACAATCGCATATTCATTGGACAAAAGATTGTCAGGAACTTTTGAAGGAAACAAGCAGGAAATAACATCACCTAAATTTCAGTACATTACCAAATGGATTTACCAATTAGATTAGTTTGTGACACATCGAACATAGTTCTAGATGCAGTATTATCTTATGTGATGCCAGATGGAACAGAAAAGCCAATCGCATTCACTTTTAGAGTATTGAACAAGGAATAAGTTCACACTTGTTACAGATCATAAACCACTATTAACAATATTAGGTCCAAAAGCCAGTTTACCTATGTTCGTAGCTGCAAGACTACAACGTTGGGCAATTACATTAGCCACATATTATGATATAGAATATGGTCCTATATCAAAGATGGGTAATGCAGATGCTTTATGAGAGCTAGATGACAGGAAGGGATTTATGTGGAAATGAGGAAAATTGTTAGCCATATAAGGATATTTGGAGTGAATTGGTCATATCATAAGGTTGTATAATGAATGGGTAGGAGTAATTATTCCTACCTCACTGGGGAATAAGGTTTTGTCTGCAATACATGCTGATCACCAAGACATGTCAGATCAAAGTATTTTGCAAGGATTTTTGTCTGGTGGCCAGGTGTAGTTAGAGATATTGAATTATTAGTGAGAAATTGTATGAATTGTGTTACGCAACAGAAAAATCCTCATTTTGCTAGAATGCACCCATTGGAGTTATCCAGGTATCCATGGCAAAGAGTGTACATAGATTTTGCAGGTCCTTTCTTTGGTTATTTTTTTGTTGTTGATAATTGTAGATGCTTACAGTGAATGGCCAGAAGGTAGTTCCAATGACGACAACAACGTCTTACACAATTGTAAAATAATTAATGCAATTTTTTTTTACACATGGTATTGCAGAATGAATTGTGACTGATAATGGTCCACAGTTTACCTCCTAGGAGTTGAAAGAGTTCTGTAATGTAAATGGTATTAAGCATACTTTTTCAGGAATGTATCACCCTTCCACGAACGAAGAGGCTGAAAGATTTGTTCAAACATAACATGAAGTGTAGAAAAGCAAATGTAAATAACATATTTTTTCATGTGTCAAAGTTTTTATTGTCTTATAGAACAACGCCACACAGCCCAACAGGTGTGACACCATCAAATGTGTTGATGAGGAGGAGGATTATATGTAAGTCAGATTTGTTTTATCCAAGTTTGCTAAGTGATTTAGAAGAAAAAATGGTATAAGTAATTAGAAAGTCTCTCAAAAGTAAGACATATTTTCCCTTTATCTAATGTCATGTTAAGATCATACAATACTCGAGAAATGTGGGTACCAGGAGAAATTATAAGAGGGATAGGAAATTTACATCATGATGTTCCAGTTGATGAAAATATTGTAAAACGTCATGTTGATCGATTACAGCTATTAAATAAAAATCCTGTAGATGATGTGAATGTTAGAGATGGAAAATTTTCAGAAGCAGTTAGATCAAATGAATCAAATATTAACCAGGATGCTCAGACATCCGATGTAGATTCAGAATCTATTCATGTACCAATACAGGATGAAGTTACAGTACTTCCAAATAGGATGAACAGAGGGAAGCCCCTTGAGAGATTAGATTTGTAAATCACACCATTGTTCATTAATTGCCTGCTCTTCGTTTCTTAAAATCTCTAAAACTGCAAATCAATTTCTGCATTCAATTGCAAAGGTTTCTCTGTGCTCATCTTCTATAAGCTTAGTTGTATCAAGCTTCGGTGTTCTATATACATTTTTATTGGGTGCTTTCAGTTTTAATATCAGTGGGGCAATGAGGAGGTGGTGATCACTACCGGTATCTGCATCTCTATAGCTTCTTACATTTCTCAGAGCCCTGCTTCTCTCTTTATTAATAGCTACGTGATCTATTTGGTTCTTCTAATTGTCACATGGTGAAGTTCATGTATATTTGTAGATGTCCTTGTGCTGGAAAAGAATACATCCAATAACAAGATTGATTGTTGAACAAAAACTCATAAAGTGTGTCCCATTTTCATATGCAACTTCATCAAGACCCTCAACACCTATGACATTCTCTATACCTTGATTGTTCCTTCCAATTTTAGCATTGAAGTCTCCGGGATCTCTTCTATTACACTCTGCAGTTCTTCATAGTATTTGCCTTTCCTTTCTTCGGGGGAATTATTTGTTGGTGCATAGAAAACTATAATGCTCATATTGTACTGCTTTGATTTAAACTTTGCAAGTAACAATGTACTATTTACAGCTCTTCATTCCGTTAATGCCTTTTCTGCCCTTGGTTTCCTCATCATCCCTAACCCTTCTCTTCTAACTCTCTCTGTTCTTCCTGAGTAGATATATACAGAATATTCCCTTAGTCTATGATTTCTTTATAAATCCTATTACATTGTGTTTCTGTTAGCGCCAAGATATTTTAACTATATTTCATAAATTCATTCTCCACTTGCTGTAACTTCCCAATCTGATTCATGGTTCTAACATCCCAATCACCAATTTTCACGCTTTTTTTAGTATTTATAAACATTGAGATTCTTAGCACCCCACTGCGCCCTTGACTTGGGGCCATTCTTTCATTTTTGCTTTCCATAGACTGACTAAATCCATTGAGGATTCATTTGCTAAATTATGAAAGGATAGCCAGTTCCTTGTGATGTGCAGACCCTATCTAACTAAGGCAAGTGACCCCTGCTGGTCCATACTAGTTCAAGTAAAATCACTCGCCTGGCATCAGGAGTAAAAGTTGAAAAGAAATCTTGTCTATCACCTTAAACCCAATCCGTCGTCCTTCTGCCAGTGACTTCATTGAGATTTAGGGTGCCATTTCCTCCACAGTCAAAGTTCTCGGTACTCCACCAAGTTGCTCATCCGCTTATATAACTGTTGGCAAACATGGATTGCTAAAATAATCCGCCTAGGACGTAATAAAGCCACGAAAATACTTTTTCTTGTTTTAAATCTTTCTTAGTCTCGTCCCTCTCAATTAAGTAGGACCTTGTGATCAAATAAGTCACTTAGAATGTCAGACATTTTGTTATCAAAGCTGTGAACGTTACTCCAAGGAATATTTCAATGCAACGCTATTGTTAGATTGTTCCAGTTGTATAACTCCATTCAAACTTTCACTGATGAATATTTTCGCAATTTGTTTTATTTCATTTTTCTTAGTAAAAAAAATATATAAAACTTACTTTGCTTGTTGCAGGTTCGCTTCATAGCCTGGAGAGTGAAGGTTGAAGGTGAAACTCGTTTAATAATCTTTGCCAGGGCATGTTACATTTTCCAAGCAGAGTTACCTCTGGAATTGTATACGAAATTTCTATTCAATCCTTTCAACTCCAACATTCATTTAGTTATCATTTGACTTATTTATAACCAGATAGACCTCAATATCCCTTCCTATCTCTATCTGTCTTTCCTGCCGTTCACCAGGTGTTCATATATACGAGCATAAGTTTTATTGGCTTTCCATTATTGATAGGTAGATCATGGTGACCGAAAATACCAGATATCATCATCACAAGAATAGTGCAATCTAACGACAATTTGAACCAATGACACTAAGTCTCTCTCTCTCTCTCTCTCTCTCTCTCTCTCTCTCTCTCTCTCTCTCTCTCTCTCTCTCTCTCTCCTTCCTCTATTTCAAAACAGTTTCTGATGATCAATTGTGATTGGTCCCTTCTCGGCTAGAATGGCTTAGAGCCTTAGACGGAAAATCTCATAACATGTAATTACTCAAAAATGGTTGAATTTCACGAAAACCAAAACTATTCTCACTCAACCCTCCACCTACAAAATGAATCGGTTATATAATAGTTTCTGTAAAGAATCGTAACCCTAATAAATTTTAACAAACTCTTAAATGTTTTAAAAGTATAAAGGAAATTTCACATTCCTGTAATTCTTTTATCAATTATTAAGACTTACTGCAAAGTGTTCCAAAGCAAATAATTTGTAGAGGTCAAGCCGATAAAACTAAACTTGAAATAACTTTATGTTTTACGATAAATGAAAATTCTTTGGAAGTTGAATTATTTCAGGGCCTGAATATTTTGGGTCTCGTAACAAACTTCGTTGTTATGGATTTGCCATTTTTTTTTTTTTTTTTTTTTTTTTTTACAATTAGGCGTTTTCAGTTTTGTTTTTTAACATTATCTAAGAAATCCTATATCTTGATAAGGACATAAACAGAAATATAAGCACGAGTATAAATGTTATCTTGAAAACAGAGTTGACCGCTCCAATCCTTAATCGAATCTCTTTCATTTTACAGTGGAATATTGCGCAAAGATTCTTTGTAATTAAAGCGGCTTTTGTATTTCCTTTCACAGTGGCATTACTGGCTTCTCCCCAACCCCCCTCTACTATTTTCCTTGGCACTTACCTTACTGTTTTCCATTAATCTCAACACATTATCATGTCATGTGTAGCCTACTTAAGATGCCTTTACATGCAATGCAGCAGAGAAGTGTAATGACACCCATTAGAGATACATTTTCGAGTGATGAAAATTAAGTTTTCCTAAAGGCTATAGTTCCGTATAAATTAGGCAGTAGAATCTATTACTCCTACTATAATTATCTTCACAATTATCTCTGAAATTGCTGTTTTTTAAACCACTGGGAAATAACGGCCGAGGAGATGAGGGAGCATTACTCCAGAGTCAAGATTTTGATGTTGGAGATGATCTTAAATAAAAAAAAAGATGATGATGATTATGAATTATAAAGTTTTTTGAAGGAAAAAAATGATGATGATGATTGGTGAAATGTTTTGAAGGAGAAAAATTGTAGAGGGTTTTGAAAAAGAAGAAGAAGAAGAAGAAGAAGAAGAAGAAGAAGAAGAAGAAGAAGAAGAAGAAGATTCGTAGAGGGTTTTGAAGAAGAACTGCAAAGTTTTTTGAAAAAGAAGAAGAAAAAAAAAGAAGAAGAATTGTAGAGTGTTTTGAAGAAGAAGAAGAATTGTAGAGGATTTGGGAGGTAAGGGAGACAATTTGCATACCCTCTGTTGCGTAGAATATCTCGTCGTATATATTATAACCTGTTTGTTTTGAATTCTATGCACTCGAGTGGATTAAGTTCATTAGCACTTTGTCGTCTTGTATCTCTATCAATCAATGAATCTTTGCTTCTCTAAAATGATCTGTTAATTGATGAAAAACATATAGACTAAAACGAACTAAAATGGGATTTAAGCCATTAACTCTTAAAAGAAACATTCAGGCAACATCAGATAAAATATATAATTTCCAAAGGAAAGAGAAGCATGACCTGGTGTTTCTTTATCATTCAAGTGATGATCAACGCGAATCTGAAAAAAGCAATTGAACCAAATGGTAGGACGAGAGAGTCTGAGTCTAAAGTTAGCATGCAAAAATAGAACTTATCGAGATCTGTGGAGGTGAGAGTTGTTTGGCAAGGCAAGAATAACACTGATAACTGGCTGAGAGGTGATAGATATCTATTTTATCTATCACATAACAGGTTTACGGTAGCCTATTGAAAACACACATGCCAGATAATTTGTTGGACGGGATTTCGAGATACGCTTAAGCTCGATATTTTCTTGTAGTGTCTGCAACCTCACCATCCTTGTCAGCTAGGAATGGGGGGCTTTTGGGAAAGCTTATAGGCCTACCTGCTGAGTCATCAGCAGCCATTTCCTGGCTATCTCTGGTCCTAGCTTGATGGTGAAGAGGTTTGGGCTCTGATCAAATGTATATAAGAAAACACTAAATGATTTAATACAAATATATATATATATATATATATATATATATATATATATATATATATATATATATATATATATATATAAATGTGTGTGTGTGCGTGTGTGTGCGTATATAGCATGAATGTCTTACTTTCTTTCTGCGTTACGGCTCCCTTAAAAGGTAAACGAGGGTTTTAAGAGATTGATCTTCATCATCAAATGAGAGATGTCTTTAATAGATGGACTTTTAAAGGTTAGTGTTCTTCTGTATTATTGATAACTGTCGTAGATATTTCAGTGAACAAACAGTGTTCTTGGATTATAGTTTTTCAACAATCTAGTTTAAACCACAGGTGTAGTTAAATATCTCCAACTCTAAATGTAGTTTTAGGTTTTGTTTCTTTTTACAATCTTTATTCTCTTTCAGCTAGTTACTGTAACTAGTTGGTGTTTAGTTGGTGTCCGGATAATTTTTCGAAAAACAATTATTCGAAATACAGCTGTTTGAATAACTAATTTTCGAAAACCAACTGTTCGAATATATTGTATCATTATTCGAACTTACGATTGATAAATAAGAAAAATATTCGAAAAAGCAGTGTTCTCAAAAAACAAATGTTTGAAAGAGAAGTTACTCAATCCTGACGTTAAACATAAATCCCTTGAAAATTTTTATCGTCAATTTTACCGGTTTCCATCTTAGTAGTAATAGCTCTTCAACCCTTGAAGGGCTGAATTCGTCGAAAGTTATAAAGGAAAGGCCATGTTATTAGTGAAAGGACACTTGTTAACATACAGTAGAAGGCGAGTTCACTGATTATATTGAAGACACTCTAGTTGTGTCTAGTGAATCTTGGGAGGAATTACAAAGGATGATAGAAGATTTGATTAGAGAAAGCAGAAATGCAGGACTGGAAATGAATATGAATAAAACTAAGAGAAAATGGAAGAGATAAATAAGAGTTCTGGTCTAGTCTTTAGAGATCATTAATGAATATACGTACTGTGGACAGAGAGTAAGTGTTTTCCCAGGACATGTTACCGCAATTAAAAGAAGGATAAGCATGGGATGGAGAGCATTTGGTAAACAAAATGAGGTTATGAAAAGTAAAATGCCCCTTTCTCTAAAAATAAAAGCATTTGATGAGATGGTCTTACCAATATTAACTAACGCATCAAAAACTTGGAGCTTTACTATAGCCCTAGAACCTAATCTAGTTACAACTCATAGAGCTATGAAAAGAATAATGATGGAAATAACACTAAGAGACAGAAAAAGAGCAACATGGATACGAGAGCAAACTAAAGTAGAGGATATTCTAACAACATTTAAGAAAAGAATGGACATGGGCAGGATATAAAATGAGAATGACAGACAATATATGGACCATAAGAATAAAAGAATGGGTCCCTAGAGATCGTAAAAGAAGCAGAAGGAAAAGAAGACGATGGATTAACGAACTAAGATAGTTTGTGGTTGTGGACTACCACAGAAAGACCATAAACAGAGGCAAGTCGAAGCTCATGTCTTGAGACCTTTTTTTCTGCAGTGGACCAGCAACGGCTGATATATATATATATATATATATATATATATATATATATATATATATATATATATATATATATATATATATATATATATATATATATATATATATATATATATATATGCACGTTCAAGTTATTTATAGTTTCTTTCGAAATGCCTTATTTTAAAGCATTACTAAATTGTTCCACAAGAGTTTGCAAATGCAATGTTTAGTGAAAACTGAAATTGTTGACGTAACTTCTGCAGCTTTTGCAACTTCTCGTGTTCCAGCAAAGAAGAATGCGCTTGGCCTCTGTTTATTTACTTAATTGAGATTTTGTGTACCTTTGCTTGCGAGTAAATAAGTGTTCCTACCACAAGGCACCTTCCTTTTTACCTCTTTCCTTTATTTATTCAACCCAAGTTCCCTTTCCCTTTTTTATCACTGTTTCCATTTCACTAGTATCTCCATTATCAGAACTCTTTCTCATCTTTCAATCCTTTATTCGTGATATTAGGTGATGAACTGGAGGCAGTTTCCAGTAAAATGAAAGGCATCCAAGTCCTTATTAAATTAATCACAAACATTAAGTCGAGATAATGTTTTGGCAGAGTCGTATTAATAGCCATTTCCAGAATCATAAAAAAGAAGAGCAATTTTCTCTTTGTCTTGACGATGTGGATATCATTTGATTACAATAGAGAGAGAGAGAGAGAGAGAGAGAGAGAGAGAGAGAGAGAGAGAGAGAGAGAGAGAGAGAGAGAGAGAGATGAGGAATGTTGTTATCATCATTATTGTTATTATAATTTTTTTTTAATGTTCTTGCATTATTACATGGCTGGCGGAAAAAAAATATTAGCTTAACTACATAGATTATAAAGAGCAATTGAAGAACAGAAACGTTATGATGATATTCAAAGTAAATGACATCATACAAATGAATAGTTATATTAATGAACATGTATATACACACATACAGTATATTAATGTACGTATATATATATATATATATATATATATATATATATATATATATATATATATATATATATATATATATGTATATATATATATATATATATATATATATATATATATATATATATATATATATATATATATATATATGTGTGTGTGTGTGTGTCTCTATAAACATGAGTGTGTGTGTGAGCGTGTGTGTATGTTAGCATATGTGTGCGTTAAGAGGAGTTCTAAATAATGAAATTAATGAGCAAGATTAACTCTGAAATAAACCATGATGGAAAAAGTCAATGTTACAGACTTTCAAACTCATGATCATCAAACATCCACAATATTTCCATGAATTCTCTCAG
>NC_090728.1:151162636-151215136 GCF_036898095.1 Palaemon carinicauda
AAAAATAGTAAACATCTTATGGTATACTTGGAATCCATACCATATTTTCCTCTTTATACAATGGCAATCTAATTAGATATGGTACCGTTAATTAAAGCAAGGTCCTTATTATGAATTTCAGCATCATAAACTACTCTTGAAAACATTTATGAATATGAGAGTTAATTATCCAGTTGCTGGAGTTTGATATTCTTTCTGAAAAAGAGTTTTAAGTTCTGGAATACCAAGTATTTCAAAGTTTTCCCCATTTTTAAGTTTTTTATATAAAATTTTAAACTTCTGAGAATTATTGAAGCCTCAATATATGGAAATTCGGTTTATTTTATAGAAGTGTAAAGAGAAAATATAGCAAATTTTATAAATTAGATGAAGCTATTTCACATTTTTAAGGTAATAAGTTAGAAAAATTTTAAAAGGTCTTAAAATATTACCATTTCAGTCACTCACGAGGTTTGGTTATCAAGTTAAAGAATTTATTCATTATTCTCTAACCCTTCAATTTCTTTATATTCCTTTTCACTTCATCTTAGAAAGACGTTTTCTTGTTATTGCAGATATCCCAACATCTTTCTGTTATGTCAACCTATCTATGGACGCCCTTTCTTTATGTGCCTGCTCAAAAATTTCTTTCTTTACATGAATAAAATTTTTAGGAAATTCTTCCTGATTTTTCTTTGCGTCTCCTGAAGACTTTTATTTTCATTTTTGTCTGAACATCTGGAAGACCTCTTATTTTGTATCTATCTCTTGAAGTAATTTTTATCTATCTGAGAATCAAATTCATTAGAATCAAATTTATTAGAATCAAATTCGTCTGCCTGTGGTCAGGTTGGTGAGTGGGGATACTTTAACGTGGTGAGAGGGTTTGTGTATCGCTATGATCAACAAAGCTGTACTTGTCAGGGCCACCCATACTAGGTTGATTTGCTGTGAGCGATTAAACTAAAGTGTCCATCATCCCTAATCCTCAGTGGCCATCATGTCTGAGGCCTTTGTCCTACAGTGGACTAGAAACAGTTGCATTTATTGTTGTTGAGTTTACTAAGTAATGTTCAATCTACGACAACCGGTGTAACTGTTATTGCAAGTTATTCTAAAGCTTAAAATCAATCTGTATAAGAACGTATGTTTAGAATGCATCCTATTGAGTTTAGATTTTATGACCCCACATACATTGGTGATTATTGTAACAGACAATTTGGCATTTACCTTACGAATTTGTTTGACAGAAATCATATTCATGGTCTTTATCTTGCGAGTTTTCTTATCATAATGAAAGTTTCCCGTTTTTTTATACATTAATACCATTTTAAGATTAATATTAGGATGCGTGTCTTTGTAAAAATTGATGAAGACATAGTTAACAGGTTTTGCGTGATGAAAGGAATATCATAGTATAGAAAACTATTCCTGCAACCACGCTCTCACATTCAGCGACGCACATATTTCTAATTAAGATGGTAAACATCGGTAGGGAATGTTTCTTTATTTGTTTTTATTAATTTTTTAACGATATGAATGAAATAAAAACAGCTATTTCTTCTTTGCAGTGCAATAGTTATAAAAGTATTTTAATTGTCTTTCAAGGTATTATCTTTATTGTTTAAAGTCTTCTCAACATAATGAATCCAATTCCTTTTCCATCATCAGTGCTGTAGTTAGTAGGTAATTTCTGAACGAAATATTTGATTCAGTTCCTTCATAGGAATGTTCATAATTAAAAAGCAAGTCTCGTTCAGTTAAAAAGATCATTATAGATGCAATATGTATTTATATATTCTGAATCTTTTATAATATATTACATGGACACCGGCTCGTGTTGCTTTGATTAAAGAGAGTCAATATAGCTTGTGAAATTGGTTTTTAAAATATGTACAACATTTTTTGGGGTCTTACTTTAATCTACATACATTTTATTTCTAATCTGAACCATAATAAGATATGAAGACTTCACTTTTTCATTTTTTACTAATTTACAAAGGATGTTTTCATCTCTTTTAGAATTTCTCCTTCCGTTATATCCTGGTTTTTTTTTTTGGGGGGGGGCGAGAATTTTTTTTTTCTTCATGCATTTGAATGATGCAGCATCTTCTAATAGTATTCTCATTTAGCGAACTTTTTCTATCAGTGTGTAGCTGGTTTTCTATACCAATAAGTATTAGGTCGAATTCAATTGTAAAATTGTGAAATAGTTGATTTAAGTTCATTTCAAGGAGCATAATTTGGTATTGTTAAATAGCCAAAACAATTGGAATGTGAAATTATTTGATTCTATGTTATTTTGATTGTTAGCCAAAAGAAAAAAATTCTTAAATATCAAACTTTTCTGTCTTTTAGAATATTAAATTCTTGGTAAGCAAAATATGGAGAATTTTTTTCCTGTATAATCTGAATGTTATTTCTTATTACGTAGAAGCTTACAGGTTAAGAAGTTTTTCATACCTTTCCAATTTTTTCTTCGAAACAGATATATTTGTTTATTTTCCATCGATAGGAGAGGGGTAATTATCAAAAATCTACTCGGTATCCAATTTAGAATTTTATCTAGACACTCAACTTGCTGTTTTCACTGGTTTGTTATAAGCTCTGAAAGATTTAGATTTGATTTAATTGGTTATTTTATCCATACTGAATATGCTTACTGATATTATTCATAATTTGTTGAAGATATACTGTAATTAAATATAGAAAAAAAATCTTAGCATTTAATTATCGAAATTGTAGCACTTCTATTTCTAGTTTCACTTGATAGGGAAACTATCTCTCTCTCTCTCTCTCTCTCTCTCTCTCTCTCTCTCTCTCTCTCTCTCTCTCTCTCTCTCTCTCTCTCTCTCTCTCTCTCTCTCTATTTTTTTTCTTTCTTTTCTTTATCTTTTGAGACGATAAAGGTGAAATTGCAGCTGGGTGTACAGTAGTACTGTTTCCACCATTAACAAAAACAAACAATACAGATGAGTCGTTTCTACAAGCGTCAGAGGATTTGGTCCATTAGTCAAAAGGATTTCTAAGATATCTCCCTTGGGGTAGAGTTCTCTGGCTTAGGGTACACTCGGGTACATTATATCTTATTTCTTTTCATCTTGTTTTTCTGAAGTTCTTATATTCTATATATGGGAAAATCTATTTCAGTATTGTTACTGTTCTTGAAATATTTTATTTCACTTGTTTATTACTTCGCTTGTAATTTGTTTATCTCCTTGTTTCCTTTTCTCGTTGAGCTATTTTTCCCTGGTGGAGCCGTTGGGTTCAATATTATTACTAGCTTAGCTAGTAATAATAGTGATAATGTATCTCCCTTAGATAACTACTTGGGTTAGGCTAGTGATGTTAGGCTCTAAGTTGCTCTCCATGTTTATTACTTTCAAAGATCTACTTTCCGTCTCCTTGACCGATTGTAGTCGTTACGAAATGTCCCTAATAAGAGCACCAGAGTTATGTTTCAATTCTTACAACGTGTATAATTTTCACTCAAATCTTAGGAATTTTCAGTCTAGACTGTACTTTTTCTTTTAGATTTTAGTTAGATATTCAAAGAAATTTGAAACTTATTCCGTTGCAAAGGGGATTTTGCTTGTTATAAGACTTTTGCCACTCTAAATTCTATGTCATTACCGTACACCGACTGCTACCGTCCATCGGTTGCATCTTATGTCCCTGGGAATGGCACTTTACTATGAAAACTTTATTTCTGTTGATATTACGTGCACTCTTCCCCATAGTCTATTTTCTGTGTTGTTTTATAAAAGGATAAAATACATATATAAACTATTCAAGTCGAGCCCGTTGTGCCCACCCCAAGGAACTTAGCACATGCCAAAGCCCCTTCACAGCTCATCGCAGACAGCCCTTTAAAGGGAATTCCTAATACTTCAATTTTCTCACCAATAAAACCTCAATGCTTTGATAGTCTTTACAGATAAAATTCAATGCAATAAGGATTTCATCTCAAAACTACGGGATATACATAATGAAATATTAAATCATATTCCATGTATATTTATTATTTTGTCTCCATTATTTTAAGTAGCCCTAATTCGTATCACTTGCTGTTGTGAAGAAAATTCATCTTCAATGTGTTAATTATTACTGGTTAATATGTTCCAAACAATAATAAATTCTATAAAAAGGAGCGGTAAAGCATTGTTTAAGCACTTAGACGATCCGCGCCAACTAAACTTGAATCCATGCTGTGATCAAGATCTACAAATATGAGGTCGGCCGAACAGCGGCACGATTTAGGCCACTTCTGTGCATGACGTCATCAACGCCTTTGCCTTACAGCAACCTTGCTTATTTACTTCTTTATTCACTCATTACCCATTCCCAATTAAATAATTTTCTTATTGGATATTCTATCTCATGGAAATTTGAGATATTGTTTACATGAAACAAAATAATTTCAGGTCATTACTTGTATAGAAGAAGTATAAATAAGATATGATTTAGAGTTTCATAAACTATTTCTTAATTCATTTACAATGTTTCTATATTACCATTTTCATATACAAATTAGATATAATTTCCAGTTTCCTAAATAAGTTATCAATTATTTTACACTATATATTTTACAATTTTCATATTTTCAGATTTATATTTCCGTAATCTTGATTTTTTCATTGAAATTATTGTTTTTTTTTTTAATTGCCTAATTCTATGAATTAGATTTTTTTGTTAAAAAATCATATATATATATATATATATGTATATATATATATATATATATATATATATATATATATATATATATATATATATATATATATATAAATATACAGTGGAACCTCTACACACGAACGTATCTACATCCGAATTTTCCAACATCCGAAGTAAAATTCGAGCAAATTTTTGACTCTACACCCGAATTTTATTTCGACACACGAAGTAGCAATTTTCGTCGTACCGGTTGTATCCAAATTTTTCGACACGCGAAGTACAATTGGAACACGTTCCTACTCTACACCCGAATTTTTTTTTCGACACCCGAAGTAAACAATACTCGTATGCGTAGTCGGTGCTCATAGCGCCTGATGTGTTTTTTATTTCCGCCAATAGAAGGCAGCACTTCAACCTCGGAGGGACCCTCAATTAGCGTGGCTTGGGTCAGTCCTCTGTTCTCGTTGGCTTTATGTGGTTGTGCCCTGTGCGTTCTGCTATTAATTGTGTTTTAATCGTGATTTTTTACATTCATCCTTTTACGGTATTTTACGAAAATCATGGGTCCTAAAAGGCTTAGTTTCGCAAGTGGTAGTGGTAGTGGTGAGAAAAGGAATAAGGGAATGCTTTCTTTAGAAGTAAAGCAAGGAATTATTGAAAAGCATCAGCATGAGCGTCCGTATGAGTGAACTTGCAATAAGTTCCGCGCAAATAAAAGAGGTGTTAGGAAAATGTCAAGACGTGGTCGACTTCATCGACAAATACCATCCAAAGAAATTGCAGGTTTGTCGTGTAGCTGCGCAGTTTGATGATGTTTCCCTAACTTATTTTCGAAACATTCTGAAAAGCTGTACCAAGCAACTTTCTATCGATAGCTTCTTTAAAAAACTACGAAGCGAACTCGTGATGAAGAGGAAGGAAGTGGTCCAAAGAAAACAGCAAAAAGTGAAGAGAAAAAAATTCAATCAATTTTAAGTGTAGAGAGTGAAAGTGATTAAAATTAATCATCAAAAAGAAAAAAGAAAATGTAAAAAAGACATATAAATTATAAAAAAAAAAAGCTAAGTTATGTTAAAGTTCACTTAGTGTAAGTTAGAATAAGTTACGGTAGTGTACGTTTATCGTAGTTAACCTCTCTACCTCCTCGCCGCCCGTCCGTCTCCTCTCTGCGTAGCAAGACTAACAACACCTGCGCTGGAGTTTCTAAGGTAAAGTGACGCTAAAAACCCGTTTATTATTTATCATTTTTTGCTAATTCTTCTTATTTCCATGTCTATTCTTCTTATTTACATGTCTGTTATCTAATTTAGTGTTCATTATTCTCATGGGAAAATTATGTGTAGTAGTTTATTAAGAAGTTATCATAGGTTTTTGGGCTCAACCACGGATTAATCCTATTTCAATGTATTCTTATGGGAAAATTCGTTTCGACAACCGAACATTTTCTACATCCGAAGTTGGTTCTGGAACGGATTAAATTCGTATGTAGAGGTTCCACTGTATATATATATATATATATATATATGTATATATATATATATATATATATATATATATATATATATATATATATATATATATATATATATATATATATATATATATACATATATGTATGTATATATATATATATATATATATATATATATATATATATATATATATATATATAAAATCAAAAGATAAGGCCATTCTAGCAAGTTTCATCTCTTCAAAAATGATTCCCCCCTTTTAACTTTCCGCCATGGACAGCTAAAAAGATTCTACTCATCTCACTTAATTGGGAAAAGGAAAACAATCTAAGGTTACATGAAGACCATCTGTGTTCATTACATCTATCTAACATTTATCATTTGCATCAACACTCGACCCTCGGATATTTTAGATTAAGTAGATTTTGAAGAATTTTTTCTAACTATATACCCTCCTATATGGCTCAAAGATTCCTTCTCATGTCAGAACTGAGTGTTCTTACAGGTGTTTCATTCTCTTAGCATGTTTCAGCTAGTTACCTTAAGAATCTCTTCACATATCCATGATTCTTGATTAAATTCAATATTCTCAAAATTTACACCAAAAGCAAATAAAGTAGGTTATTCGCCTTCAATTGATGAAGAATTCGTAATATCAAACCATTCATCCATTAACGATATGAACTGAACTGTTATTTTCCATTCATTATTCTTTAAAAGCCTCTTTCCTTTCCTCCAAGAAATTTAAGAACATTACCATACCTTCTTGACAGCAACTGTGCGGCATAATTAACATGCTGTCGTTCGGACCCATAAACGTTTATGTAAATCCGACTTATTTCATAAGTCAGTCCACACTCTGTTTTGAATGTCATCACCATTTCTTTTTTCGGATGATCTGAAATTCTATCCCCGTATGGTAACATGAACCGAGAATCCATTAGGTTATTCCTTACTAGCTTGAGTAAATGAGGAGCATCTGTGAAAGGGAACATCTGTCTCTGTACATAAATTCTGGGTAGACGTTTTCTCACATAAAGGGTCAATTGCAACTTTTTTCTGCAACCTAAGATTACAGGGCCCTAGATCATGCACTGGATAACCCGTATATTGCACTTCCTTTATCAAATGAATTATTTGCATATATATATATATATATATATATATATATATATATATATATATATATATATATATATATGATTCTTCAAAAACTATTCATCAGATAGTATGTCGTCTCTCTTTATTTCTGAAAAAACCGTGACATCAAATATGATCTTCTTTCTTTACCAAGTTTTGGTTTTACGTAATGTTCTAACCAATCAGTCAGTAATTATCACTTGTAATGATGAAAATAAATTTCATTTATTTTTTCATCATTTGGTCATTATAATTTTCAGTGCAAAAGCAGTGGAGAATATTTCATTTAAAAAAAATGTTGACTGCTTAAAGGAAAAAAGAAGGCATACCGTCTTTTGTCAAAAGTCTCTTACTTTTAGGACTTTCAATTTGCAGCAAATGAGATTTCATATTATCCATGAAATCAATGTTTGCTAAATGAACAGAACAAATCTCTTCATTTTCAGGATTAATTTTTTGGGATCAAGCCATGTCGTCCTGATGGAAGTTTCTAAAAGGTAGCTTCCTAGGGTATATTTGACTACAGTGATATTCCCAGAGAATTTCACCTTAAGGTATCCAGAATTCTAACTCCTGGAGCGAATATCCCTAAATAAATCTGACAGGGATATCGCATAATATCAGAGGACGTATCCTTGACACGTCACATAGCTATCTTCACCCCAAACAGTATTAACGCTTTGAGGGGTTATAGTGACAAGAATCTGAAACGAGAATTAAAAGAGAGCCGCTCATAAGAAATCTCTCCTATTCCGTTTCCAGTGCATATATGATGAAGGCGGTAGCGCCCTCTTTATTCCTTTTCGTGTAGCTCTACTACTCGGTGTTTTCCCTTGTGTTCTCTCGTAATTTTGGATATAATTCAACATTGAGATGCCTTCTCCTGCCTCTTCTGCCTCTGGAAAGTTGAGTATTATCTTTACTTTGTATAAATGTAAGCTCTTGTCGTTTTGAATTAAATCAAAGTTATTTTAATGTAAACAAAAGCTGTTGCCTACCGGAGACATCCTGGATGCTGTCGCTTGCTATATATGGGTCATTTAGTTAGCCAGAGCGACGTTCCCGGTTTTTATGCTTCAATAATCTAGCTATTGAGCTCCTCTAGGAATTCTTATATGATGCCGTTAGTTTTTAGTTCGGAGATTTAGGTAACTGATCTTGCCCTTCGCGAGGCTTAGTAGCCTAGGCGTCTGGCCCTAGTACTTTCATGGATGATATAAGTTTTCCGAGTGTTATGTTATTAAAGCTATAGGCAAATATTTTATACATGTAAGATATTGTTGAATTTTCTTTTCCAAGATTGTATACGAGAGAGTTTCGGTGATTTAGGTAATCGATTCTCACCGCACCTAGGCTAGTAGCCTATGGTACTGTAGTATACTTTCGCACATCCCCGATTGTTTTTTCTCCTCCGGAGACTAAGTTTAATCCCTTTCTCCCTCTGAGTAAGCCTTAGGCTTAATCCTAGCGGTTCTATCTGAATAATATTCAGGTATAACTATACTAGGATATGTCTGTCCTGACCTGATAACCAGAGTGACTGTTTTTTTGGGTTGGGGCAGATCATCAGAGTTTCTAGTCTGTGGTCTGCATCTTCCTAGCATAGAAAATGAGTTTCCTTTGCTATGTTAGGTGCAGACACAGGAAGCTTTGCTTCCCTAGTCCACGTCTGAAGGATTCTGTACGAGATGATTCCTTCCTCTAGTGGTCTAGCAGACTGCCCTGTGTTGTTTTTCTCGGGCTGGAGAATGAGTTTTCTCAGTTGCCTGGCGAAATAACTACACCTAACTTTGTTCTGGTTTGGAGGAGGATAGCAAGTATTGCCAGTCTTCCTCCCTAATAAACAACTCTAGGTTAGGATGAGCTTCCCTAACTGCTGAGTGTGTCTCTTGCTAGAACAAAGTTTATAGGACCCTTATCCCTCCCCCCCCCTCTTTCTTTCTTTTGGCCGCAGTCTTACTTCCATACCTAGTGTAGATTAGGATGGAGGACCGGCTCAGCTATCTGCCGGCCGGCAATTACGTGCCGGCCGGCAGAGACCCTGTTTCTTTTGCAGAGTGAACCCCAGACCTCCCTTGGTCTCCCTTCCATGTCTGCCGGTAGAGTCCGGCAGGCTATGGATTTCTTGGAAGCCTGAATGCTACATTCTCCCCTTCCATATATTTACTCTTTCTGGATGGAAGGTCGTATGGCAATGCCGCCTACTGTTTCTCTTACTAGTGTTTTGTACCCTTACCCCGGCTGCCGGCTTAACAGCTGGCAGCCGGGCAGGTGGAGGTTCTCTGGTTCTTAGCCACTGCCGGCAGACATGGGTATTGCTACCTTTGCCTGCCTGCAGTGGAAACACATCCCATAATCTGCTGGCCACTACAATTAGCGGCCGGCAGCCGAGTGTTAGTGTTTTTAGCTGCCGATTGCCGGCCGGCACACAGTTGTGAACCAGTGACCTGTCGCCTATTAGATAAAGGTAGTATATCTTTGAACTATACTGAGGTATATGCCGGCCGGCACGTGCTGGCCGGCACAGCAGCATGCGATGTACAGTAGTTACTATATTTGTAGTGTAGTACACACTGCATTAATAAAACTACAGTACAGAGTTTGCTGTAAAACTAAAGTTCTTCCAACATACTTAATGTTATCTTGTACAGCCCTATATTGAGACCGTACAATATATAGAAAGTGAATTCTTTCTGTATTCATTCTATCCCGTATATTAAAACTTTATCTCAAGGTGTGAGCTACACCTTAAATTTCCATTTAGGAAATTACATAAGGTATTCTAGAATAGAATTAACCTTAGTTTTAATATCTTGGGAAGTTACAGCAATTGGCTGGACAGGAAATACAAGTATGTGTCTTTCCTTCTTTCTTTTATAGCTTTATTGTGTAAGCTACATGTTCTAATATATTTGAAAAGCCTTCAATTGATACTCATGGATTTTTCTTCTCTTTACAGGAGGACCATCCGAAGTGCGGGAGTGTATTCTGCAATGTCCGCAGTAAGAACTTCTGTGAACATCAGTTTTGCAGGAGGCACGCAGCATGCGCAGCCTACAGAGGTGATCTCCGGTATTGGGACCCTCAGGTTTGTACAGTATGTTCTAACCTGATTACCGAGGCATTTGACACCCCTAAGTGGACGGAGTCAAGGGATGCTGCCACGGAAAAGTTACGAACCTGGGTGAGGGGTTTTCAGAAAAACACCTCAGGCCCCTACCTTTCAAATGAGAAGATGAGGGCCTACCTTTTCCCTAAAGCATCGGCTGATGCAGTCATTCCTCAGCCTCAGGTGGACATACCAACTGCCCAGAATCCGGTAGATTCTGAAGTCTCAGCCGCCCTTCAAGACATCCAATTGGACGATAAGATGTCGGAGGTGTCGGATTCTACAGAGAAGGACCTTCTAGGAGAAGGTCAGGAGGAGGAGCTGTCCCAGGTACCTGAAGTAGAAGAGGAAGAAATCGACGAGGTGTCGGTTACATCGGTACCGGACCCAGAACCTGTTCCCTCTACATCGTCTGCTATCCCAGATGAACTGGGAAGGACTCTTTCTTCTATTGTTGAGATGATTCAACAAATTCAAAAGAAGAATGATGAGAAGGAAGCTGCAATGTAACTGGAGATACGTAGACTTGCAGCATCACGTGGGCCCCAGAAGCAACTCAATGTGAAGGATCTTCCTTTGTGCTCGGATGCCAATCCTTAGAGGTATGCCAAACATAGGCCAATGACAACCGGGAAGATCGTTATATCAGAAAAGCTGGGAGCAATTCCCATGGAAGAGGTGGAATTTTGGCCCAACAAAGATTCTTTCCCGGACTGCTATGTCCGTCTTAGGAAGGCGCCAGCCTCAAAGGAGGAGACGGAGCCGAAGGAGGTCCTAGTTCTTGACCATAGTAAAGTACAGGCGTTACTAGCGAGCTCCATGAAAGAGAGGGGCTTCACGAACTCAAAGTTGCCAGCCTTGAGTAAGAAGCTTCCCTCCTTTGTGGCCTCTCCAACCAGAGCCTTTCCCTTCATGGAAAAGGGATATAAGGCAGCCTTAATGGCAGTGGAGGCAGGGAAACCATGCCCCTCCTTGGAGGAGTGCAAGCCATTATCTCTGACCTTGCCCTTGGACCAAGAAGACTGGAAGGAGGTCCACCTTACCTTCTCAGTCCGGAAGCTGGAAGCTGATATTGCTGAACGTCAGTTTGGTGAGGAACTTCCAAAGCTATCGGAGGTTCTCTTGCGCAGAGAGCAAGGAAAGACTTGCGGCATCGATTTCATTGCAAACGACATTAGAAACGATGGCAAGTTACCTCAAGAACCAGGATATGTTCATGGTAGTGGCCAAAAGCCATCTGGCCACAGTTACGAAGGATCTCTATAGCTTTATTAAAGCTAGGAGAGCCTGTAGAGAGTTCGTGTTCGCCTCGGCTGCGGTGAGGCACGAACCGAGGAAACTGATCTCCTCTCGTATCTGGGGTAAGGACCTCTTTCCCAACGAAGTGGTTAAAGAGGTAGTAGACAATAGCTTCCACAGAGAATAGGAACCTTCTCAAAAAGTAGGGCTTAGATCTTAAGAGAAAGTCTTCTCCAGATGAGGGTCCCCAACCCAAGAAGAAGACAAAAAGGCCTAGGCTATCCTATCGGCCGGCTAAACCCTACCGACAGCAACAACAACAACTTCCTGTGACCGCGGTGCCTCAGATAGTGGCACAACCTCCAACCACGTACCAGCTGGTACCTCAACACAGTCGCCAGTTTTAACCCAACCTTCGAAAGGCAGACTTCTTCCTTTTGTTCGAAAGCTAGAGGAACAGCCAGACGTTCTTCTAGATGCCCTTCAAGGGGGAAGGGGATCCAGGGGAGGACGTGGTCAAGGAGGCAAGGCCTCAGGTCCACAACAGCAGAAGTGAGATGCTTCCAGGAGGGAGACTACAACTATTTAGGGATCGCTGGACCTTCGATACCTGGGCCTATAGCCTAATAAAGAATGGACTAGGCTGGAGCTGGAGCAGTCCTCCACCTCAATTTCCTCAATTCTCCCACGACTCAACCCCTGTTCTGGAAGAATATGTCCGAGAGCTCTTAGGCAAAAGAGTAATCGGTAAAGTTAAGTCCATCAAATTCCAAGTTCCAAAGAAGGACTCAGAAAAACTCAGAGTCATTCTAGACTTGTCACAACTCAACAAGTTCATAGTGAACTACAAGTTCAGAATGCTCACACTTAAACACATAAGGGCCCTACTGCCCAAAAGGGCATATACTGTACCAACCGTGTTTCACACAATTGTACATAATTCCTTTTGTATATATTATGCTTGTATCTTCGCTCTTCCCTCGCACTAAAACGAACATGAAAATTCATGTCTGGTTTTTCCTCTGTAATATTGTCTGTCTTGTGAACTTGTTATGTCCTGTTGCCTTGATGTTTTGTATATAAGGAAAATGTTCTACAATAATATAACTCAGTCGTTTCCAATCTGCCTTTGAGTTCACACCCTTACTCGGCGCCGTAACATTGGTGACCCCGGAAGTCGACTCGCTCCCGCTGCCTTCCACCCCCACCTCCCTCGCCCCTCCATCGTTGGTACTATGACGGAGACAGACTCTACAGCAGTTGGCGCCGCGGCCGCCCCATTGAAACTTTCACCGTTCACCAGCAGAGAAGCGTTTGCTTGGTTTCAACGCGCTGAAGTCCACTTTCGTATCAGGGGCGTGACTCGCTCAACCACCAAAGCGGATTATGTTCTCGCGGCGATACCCGAGGACACCTTCCCAGACATATCCGACTGGCTTTGTGAACAAGGAGACACCCCAATCGCGGATGAAGCCCTCAAAACATACCTTCTGCAGCAGTACTCGCCGTCGCCAGCCGCCCGTATAGCAAAGCTTTTTCAGCTCTCGCAACAACCGTTGGGGGACCAAAGGGCTTCGCTTGCCCTCAGGGAAATGACCAGTATCGCTCGCCTTCAACCTGCCGCAGACGGCTCTCCTCGTGAGGTGAACTTACTCCGTGCCCTTTGGATACGCCGTTCACCTGAACCTGTACGCGCTGCCATACCCGATGTCGATAGTTTACCCATAAAGGACTTGATGACCAAAGTCGACACCCTTATGGACAGCCACTTCAAGACCTCCATCAACGCCTCCACTCCTGACGACGAGGATGCCTATTCAACGTCAACCGAAGCTGACATGAATGCCGTAGGACATACACGCCTACTCCGTGACGTGCCGAAGCGGCGACAAAGCCGCCCACCACCCACCAATCGCTCGCGCCCCAACGAACGACTTCTACAGCCACTTACTACCTCCCATCCTACACAGTTTTGCTACTACCACTTCAGATTCGGGGCAACCGCGAAGAAATGTGCCAAAGATTGTCAGTGGCCAAAAAACGTGTAAGTAGGCCATCGCTTTTGGCGGTGGCCTCCCATGTTTCTAATCTTTTCTTTTTACAGGATGCAGGAACGGGCGTGCGATTTTTGGTAGACACGGGTGCTTGTCGTTCCCTTTTGCTAAGGAAACTCTTCAAGGCACAACGTAGTCTGTCTACATTTGCCGACGTCCGCTTGGTAGCTGCCAACGGATCTGCGATACCCACCTACGGTTACGAGAACCTCACATTATCGTTCGGAAACGGTAAATTCAATTGGAAGTTTCTCGTTGCTGACGTCACAATGCCAATCGTCGGTGCGGATTTCCTCTCTCATTTCCACCTTCTGGTCGATGTCGCCCACCGACGATTGGTCAACGCAGATTCGTACTTGTCGATACCTCTTAAACCCGCCCCCTCTAACCTCGCTCTCCACATCAGCGCACCAATGGATGCCTACGACCACCTCCTCACGTCGTACCCGGAAGTTTTCCGTCCAGAACTTCGCCAAACGCCCACGGTTCCTGCCAAGCACGGTATTTATCACCATATCAAGACGACGGGACCCCCAGTCTTCGCAAAATTCAGACGTCTGGCACCGGAACGATTGGCAGCCGCCAAACAGACGTTCGCCGAAATGGAGAAAATGGGCCTTTGCCAAAAGGCCTCCAGCCCATGGTCGTCACCCTTACACATCGTTCTGAAGAAAGACGGCTCCCTCCGTCCGTGTGGGGATTACAGGCGCCTGAACATGCAAACAGAACCGGATCACTACCCCCTCCCAAACATTGCCGATGTAACCTCCTACCTGCACATAATTCCTTTTGTATATATTATGCTTGTATCTTCGCTCTTCCCTCGCACTAAAACGAACATGAAAATTCATGTCTGGTTTTTCCTTTGTAATATTGTCTGTCTTGTGAACTTGTTATGTCCTGTTGCCTTGAGGTTTTGTATATAAGGAGAATGTTCTACAATAATATAACTCAGTCGTTTCCAATCTGCCTTTGATTTCACAGCCTTACTCGGCGCCGTCACAATACCGTCTCTATAGACTTGTCTGACGCTTATTGGCACGTTCCAATTAATCGTCACCTCTCCTCCTACCTAGGCTTCAAGTTACATAGAAAACTTTACACCTTCAGAGCCATGCCTTTCGGGCTAAACATAGCCCCAAGGATTTTCACGAAGCTTGCGAACGCAACTGTCCATCAATTACGCCTAAAGGAGGTCCAAGTAGTAGCCTACTTGGACGACTGGCTGGTGTGGGCAGCATCCTGGACAGAATGCATGCAAGCTTCTAAGATAGTGATCCAGTTCCTGGAACATCTGGGATTCAAGATCAACATCAAAAAGTCTCGACTTTCTCCAGCTCAAAAATTTCAGTGGTTGGGAATCCACTGGAATTTGGAGTCACATCGACTCTCCATTCCTGGGAAGACGAGGAAAGAAATAGCAGGATCTGTCAAGAGACTATTGAAATCCAAATGGATATCAAGACGCGAACAGGAGAGAGTGCTGGGCTTTTTACAGTTTGCTTCGATAACAGATCCAGTGCTAAGAGCACAGGTAAAAGATGCAATAGGAGTCTGGAGAACATATGCATCAAACTCGCGAAGAGATCTAATGAGACCACTACCGACTCGACTGCGAACGCTTCTCAAGCCGTGGTCCAATGCCAAGCAATTGAAGAAATCAATACTTCTTCAACCTCCTCCCCCATCAGTGACTATCCACAGAGACGCTTCAAAGGAAGGCTGGGGAGGTCACTCTCATCAGAACAGAGTCCAAGGAGCTTGGTCCAATGTTTTCAAGTCATTTTACATCAACTTTCTAGAAGCCATGGCAGTTCTTCTGGGTTCCGCAATGTGACAGCGGACGCTCTATCCAGTTTTACACCAATAGAGTCAGAATGGTCCCTTGACGCAGGATTGTTCTCCTTCATCTCGAGTCAAGTCCCGGAGCTGCAGATAGACCTCTTTGCGACGAAAGACAACAAGAAAATAGATCGTTATGTGTCCCCATACGAGGATCCGCTAGCGGAGGCAGTGGACGTTATGTCCCTAGACTGGAACAGATGGTCTAGTATTTATCTGTTCCCTCCGCACAACCTTCTTTTGAAGGTCCTCGACAAACTGAGATCCTTCAAAGTGAAAGCGGCAATAGTGGCCCACAAGTGACCAAATAGCGTGTGGTTCCCTCTGGCATTGGCACTACGACTAAAATTCGTACCGCTACCGGATCCATCCCTGTCTCAGCGAGAATAGAAGTCGACTGTCTTCGCTTAATCACAAAAAACCCGGAACCTACATCTCATGATTTTCTCACCTTAGCGAAGAGAAAAAGATTCGATGTCAAAAGTCAGTTTAGACTTTTAGAGGAAACCAGAAGACATTATGAGGCTTCAGGGAAAAAGCAGATATCCTTTGTCAAGGCGAAGAAACCAAAAGAAATCTCGACAGATTCCTATTTATCATTATTCATTCACCTTCATGAGCAAGGTTTAGCAGCCAACACAATACTATTGTTCAAGCCTGCCTTGACAAGACAGATACTATATGCCTTACAGGTCGACCTTTCTTACGACGTTCTTAATGATTTGCAAAGGCCCATGCTAGGCTTAGCCCTTCAGCGTCTCCAAAAACCCTTTGCATGGTCATTAGATAAGATTCTTCATTGTGCATAAACAATGAACAATGAGGAATGCGCTTAGAAGGTTTTGAATTAAAAATAATTTTTCTGCTTGTACTCGCTTTGGGGGCCAGAGTTAGTGAAATAGTGGCTCTCTCTAGAGAGGAAGGCCACGTCCAGTTCTTGGAGGGAGAACTGAATCTATTTCCAGACCCAACGTTTCTTAACAAGAACAAGCTACCCACCAACAGGTGGAGTCCCTAGAGAATCTGCCCTCTGAAGGAAGATGCATCTCTATGTCCAGTGGAGTGCCTAAAGGTCTATCTTCATAGAATTGTAGACTTTATGGGAGGACAGCTGTTCAGAGGAGAAACCTCGGGTTCAAAGGGCGAAACTCACCCGTGTTATTCGCAGAACGGATCCAGACAGTACACCCGCAAGTCATGATCCAAGGAAAGTTGCCTCTTCCATAAAATTTCCTTAATTATATAGACTTTGAACATCTTTGTTCGTACACCGGCTGCTAGTCATCCAAGGTGTTCTTTATGCACTGTGCGAAGCAAGTGGAGCAACTCAAGAGGTCTGTGGTAGGAGCAGGTAGAATTCTTTAACCTTCTGTTTAAATCTGCGAGGAACAGTATAATTAATTTGGGACAATTAATTAAGAGGGTGCGTGTGTAGTCACTGTATGTTACTACACACTGAGCGATAGGCCACGAAAGTGTCCTTACGAACTGTTCCATTGACGTCGGTGAACTATAGCATAATACGGACACTTGTGCCCAGCGTTTTTTACGCTAGTGTAAATAAACAGTATACAGACTATATCATTATTATTAATAATTCAATTGAAGTGGCAAATCTGTTTCCTAGTAGACGAAACAATATTTTCTGTTGACTGTTTTTCTTTATGCTTTAATGCATATCATCCACATTTTATAAATTTTATAAATGTTGATCTGTTATGTACGTTTATTAAATTTTAATAAACTAGTTCATAGTGAACCCTGCGTCTTATTCGCCCAATCTCATTTTATTAGAAATTTACTGAGCATTAAGATTAAAATATGGATATTTTTATCATGGTATGTTTTTTAAGACTGTTCCCTGATTCAAGCAAAAGTCCACTCACTTTAACCCTTCCTTGGGAAAGGTTGACATGGTACCCTAACAGGATAGTGGCAAAGAGGAAAAATTTGTTCCTTTGCGGATACAACCATTATCCAATAGTTAATAAAAGTTGTCACATTGGGGAAGGTGTCACAAATTCATACTGACATTGGTGACTCTTATCCAAACTTTGCTTTAGAATGTATAGGGCGTGAACACTATAAAAGCTTGTCATTTTGTCATCCATAGTTATTATGTACTCCTCGAGACTTTTCCAGAGTCTAGTACGGCTCTTCCTTGTAGGGGGCAGGAAGCACTAACATAGTTCATGCTTAGATGAAATGATGTATGACGGTAACATCATGGGTCTCTAGGTCTAGACGGACCAGGAAAATACTTTCTTGAGAGTACGGCACCGATTGAGAATCCACACATACAGTAATGCTCTGGTAAACTTCCATCAGGACGACATGGCCTGAGCCCAAAAAAACTGATTTTGAGCGAAGCGAAAAATCTATTTTTTGGGGAGGTAGCCATGTCGTCCTGATGGACCCGCCCTTCCTTTTATTGTAAAAGGGCTTATTGACCCCTCCCTATAATACAGTATCTGTAGCACCTCGTATATCGCTCGCTACAATGAATAAAGATGGCACTACTGCCTTCATCAGATACACACTGGAAACGGAATAGGAGAGATGCCTTATGAGCGGCTCTCTTTTCATTCTCGTTTAAGATTCTTGTCACTGTAACCCCTCAAAGCTTTAATACTGTTCGGGGTGAAGATAGCTATGTGACGTATCAAGAATACGTCCTCTGATATTATACGATATCCCTGTGAGATTATTTAGGGATATTCGCTCCAGGAGTTAGAATTCTGGATACCTTAAGGTAAAATTCTGGGAATATCACTGTAGTCAAATATACCCTAGGAAGCTACCTTTTAAGAAATTCCATCAGGACGACATGGCTACCTTACCCAAAAATAGATTTTTCGCTTCGCTCAAAATCCGTTGAATAGGAAGCCGAAGTCATGACGTCAGTTAATATGGCAATGGCCACCAGAGTTAAACACTGTTCGGAAATATCCTCGTGCGGGCTGGCTGCTTTCAGCATAACGCAGAGTTGATTTCCTACTACTCTGATGACAAAAATATATAAAGCATGATAAAAACCACTACATTTCCGATAATACACTGCCCTTATCTTATTCATATGGGATAATGGCTGGAAAAGACCTCTGCCCAACCCCACCATTTACGCCTTCAGAATCACACTCTTTCGATATATATATATATATATATATGTGCGTTTACGTATATATATATATATATATATGTGCGTTTACGTATATATATATATATATATATATGTATGTTTATATATATTGCATATATATATATATATATATATATTTATATATTTATATATACATATATATATATTCATATATATATATATATATTATATATATATATATTGTTATATATATACTATATATATATATATATATATATATATTTATATATATATATATATATATATATTTATATATATATATATATATATATATATAAATATATATATATATATATATATATATGTATATATATATATATATATATATATAATCATCATCTGCTCCTACGCCTATAGACGCAAAGGGCTTCAGTTTGATTTCGCTATTCGCCTCTATCTTGAGCTTTTAAATCAATACGTCTCCATTCATCATCTCCTTTTACGTTTCATAGTTCTCAGCCATGAAGGTCTATGTCTCCCAACCCTTCTAGTGCTTATGGAGCTCAGTTGAAAGTTTGGTGAGCTAATCTCTCTTGAGGAGTGCGAAGAACATGCCCAGACCATCTACATCTACCCTTTACCATGATCTCGTCCACATTTGACACTTGGGTAATCACTATTATAATTTCATTTCTAATCCTCTCCTGCCATCAACCTCCCAATATTCTTTTGAAGGCTTTTCTCTCGAATCTACAATATCTGTTGGATAGTGTTTTATTGTAATACCATAACTTATGTTCATACCGTAACAGGAATCTCACTAAACTGATATATATATATATATATATATATATATATATATATGTATATATATACTGATTTTTAAAGGAAATTTCACGCAATTTCATTTCCAAATCTTTTTTTTTTTTTAATTCTTTCATTTAACTCAATTTCCAAAGATCCTTTATTAGAGATCATAGTCCTAAATATTTAAATGATTTCACCTCAATAATCCTCTTTCATTCCAATATTTCATCTTCCAATGCATAATCCATTCTCCTCATCCCTGCCTTTCTTCTATTCATCTTGAGCCCAACTTCATGGGATATTCATGCATTCTGGTAAGCAACTTTGCACTTGCTATGCTCATGAATATACTTAAATCAAATTTACATATTTAAGAAGAACTACATTATAATGTAGGATTCTCCATGAAGCTGGCCGGTGCACACTATCAGAGTCTTTCTGGTAGTCCACAAATGCCTACAAAAGTGGATTTCTATATTTTACACATTGATATACCAAATTTCTTAAAATAAAAATTTGATCAGTACAATGGAAATACATTATTCTTGGTGATAGTATTCAACTTCCTATAATCAACACACAATCTTACCGAGCCATACTTTTTCCTAACAGATACAATTGGAAAAGCCCAAGGGGATTCGCTCTCCTCGATAATCCCTTGTTCCCTTAATTTACTAATTTCCCTTTCTATCTCGCCCTGGAAATGAATGGTTACCTTATAAGGACTTGGCCTGATCTGATCTGCCTACCCAGTTTCAATGCTAGAGGGAAATTCATCAATTCTCCTGGGGGGCTCGTCTCCAATTGCAATTACATCGAAATAATTATTAATAATGTTGCTAACTACAGGTTGATATTCTGGCGGACATAGTTTTCGAGCCTCATAATCAAGTTCTGAGTGCGTTCGTCTGTGCCGGCTGGAGTTGTGGCTCCCAAGATTCCATTATTAGCAATTTCACATAACTCTAATTCACATACAGAATCACTTCCCAACACAGCTCTTTTATTCGACAAATTAACTATCGTCATATCAGCTCTGTTCTGTTTTATTTCTGACAAACCCTCAAAGACTACATGTGCTCATCTCTCATGGGGTTTAACTACGACCTTGGTTCCTTTCGGAAGAGGCTGACACGGGGTCACTCATATGCTCGTAAGTGTCTGTGGAGGCAATATTTCTCCTCTTTCCGTTACAGCTGTTACCTTACTTAATTGAGTCTCAGTTCCCACACAAGCATTTACTCTCTCATGACTTTCTATCAGCAAAATGCACCCTCCTGCTTTTATTATTATTATTATTATTATTATTATTATTATTATTTTTATTATTATTATTATTATTATTACTATTATTATTATTATTATTATTATTATTATTATTATTATTATTATCACTTGCTAAGCCAAAACCCTAGTTGGAAAAGCAGGATGCTATAAGCTCAGGGGCCCCAACAAGGAAAGTAGCTCAGTGAAAGGAAACAAGTAAAAATAAAATATTACAAGAAGAACAACAGTATTAAAATAAATATCACTTTATAAACTATAAAAAACTTTAACAAATCAAGAAGGAGAGAAATAAGATATAAGATAAAACAGTGTCTGAGTGTTCCCTCAAGCAAGAGAACTCTAACCCAAGACGGTGGAAGACCATGGTACAGAGGCTATGGTATTACCCAAGATTAGAGAACAATAGTTTGATTTTGGAGTGTCCTTCTCCTAGAAGAGCTGCTTACCATAGCTAGAGTCTCTTCTACCTTAACAAAGAGGAAAGAGGCCACTGAACAATTACAGTGCAGTGAGAAGAATTGTTTGGTAATCTCAGTGTTGTCAGGTGAATGAGGATTTTACTGTTAATTTATTTTTTTCCGCGCAAATGCATATTTGATTTCTCATGATAAAATCTAACCCAAGTATAGCCTCGATTCCTGGAATTCCCAAGGTGGGCAAGAGAAAAGAAAAAAAAATCTTGTGTATACCTCACAGATCCAACCATAAAGTTGACGATCGTTGTATGCCCTGCGTGTAGTTTATTTCCTTCTGGCGTGTCGAGGATGATTGATGCCACTGACTGTCATGGGTTTGAGGAAAATTCTTTTTCAATCAACAAAACGCTGGCTCCTGTGTCAATCAGCGCTCGAATGGACTTATCTGGTGGGTCAATCCTTACTTCTAACATTCCTAGCCACACATGCCAACGACCTTGCTTGCAATACCGCTGCCCCCTGCTCCTGTCCCTAGGGCTGCGAGGCTGAGGATGGGGTTACCAATGAGGGCACCACTGCTCGTTCGATTGCTTCTGTTATCATGTGGGTGGTGGAGGGGAGAGGGCATCAATCTCCATTGTCTCCCCCTTCCTCTGTTTCCTTTTCCTCGGATTATGTACGTCGGATATGCTGAGGTTGCGTTCCACTCCTCTTCTCATTCAAATAAGAATCTTTTCATTATCTCGGCTAGGTTATCTAGCTTATTTTCCAAGTCCTGCGTTCGTTGTTCTCGTCTATATTCATCATCGGCTTCCCTATGACCAATTGCTCCTTTGTTTTCATCTCCCGAAGTAGCAGTGTGTGCTAAGTTAGTTCTCGCGTATCAAGTCATCTTGAACTTTTATTTTACCTGCTTAAAGAACAACTTCGCTCACAGCATAAACAAACAGACATATTTGCACACTTGACACCAGTTATGTCCCATGTCAACGGATAACGAGATAATGGAACATTGTTTTTTTTTTTCAATTTATTACAAAATGGTTCTTGAATACACAGTATACAGTGAGTACCTTGTCTAATGATTGCTCGAATGGTACTGCAAGTAAGATGCAATGTTGCTATATCAATATGCTGAATTGTTAGGTTTCGTGGAATTCTCTACTATGATGAAAATATACTGTCACCAATAGGGCCTTAACGCATAACCTTATGAGAGTTTGTACACGTCACATATAACACAGTTCAGTGATCGCGCCCTCCAATTTATGACAACCACAGTACTCTTATAAAGTCATTAATCTCACTGTATAAAACACATACTTAGCATACAAGGATTAGGACATATGTATATACATACAATCATGTACACATACATAAATACATATATATGTATATATACAGTATATACACACATTTATATATATATATATATATATATATACATATATATATATATATATATATACATATATATATATATATATATATGTATATATATATATATATATATATGTATATATATATATATATATATACATATATATATATATATATATATGTATATATATATATATATATATATAAACACACACTCATATATATATATATATATATATACATATGAGATGCGTGTAAAGCAAATTACCTGGTAATGTTATCTTTTTGCTTTTAAAGGAAGATGTCACTTTTGATTCACCGTAATCGTTCTCGGAGGAAAGAAGTAAGACATTTGGTACAAAATATTCTGGCCGTGAAAAAGTGAATGAGTGATGTCGACCCTTTGAGGTGTGAGTAAATTAGTTCTAAATTGACAAAGGATGTATAAGGATCATTGTAACTGTTGCTAAATACTTATGAATATCTTATATATGCAAGAGAAAATGTGCCAAATACGAAGTATTTAACTTTCGTAACCTTTTTCAACTTTACACGTTTCTCCTGTTTGGTTTTCATAATCCATTCCTGCATCCAACGAAGAACCTTTTTCTTATTCTATTTTCTTACATTTTCCTTTCTTAGCCAACCTTTGTCACTTACACTGGAATAATATTAAATCTTTTAATTTTCTTGGAAAAGATAATTCAAGGAATACAATACAAATAATACACTATAAAAGAATTCCTTCCGAGAAGAAATATGCAAATTACATAATGAGTCTTTGGACAACTTACTGCCGAAACAGCCTTGAGATAATTACTTCATTTATCTCATAACTTATGTCCAAATAACGGTTTACTTTTTCAAATTTTTTAATCTCTTATCTGTAATTTACAAAATCTATACACTTGCATTTTATGCATTCAAAAGTTGAGTGATATTTTAATCAACTAATCAACGCGCATTTCTCCTTAAAATTACAAAGGCAAATATCACAGTCCCACATTAAAACAATATTTCCTTTACATAAATGATTTATTGCAGGTCACGGGAGCTGGATCGTGAACTGGAAATATCAGAGAAGGAAAGGGGGGAAAATGAAATGCAAAAACATTTTGTACAATTAAGTCCCGAAACTGGAGGTTCCCCTTGCAAATCCCAGCGAATATATATGGCTAAATGACTCAAAGGTTACTTATGAATGTGGGGCTTTGTGAAAGAAAATAAGGGAGAATTTGAGCGACCCCTTAGAAATCAGAAATGTGTCCCCCAAATGGCAGAATAAATCTTGAAAGCAGACGTTAATTTCAGCGGTTAAATATCCTTAGAAATTACGATCTTCTGCACGCAATGAGTATTTTATTTCTACGTCTGGATGTAAAATGATCAAGTATAGTGAAGAATTTCGTTAAAAGTTGTGTCCAGGTTTGAAAACTTGAAAATATGATAATTTAATTCTAGAAATAACTATATGATATCTAATTCTTATGGTAGAAATTCGACGAAATCTTAGCCGATTTTTCATATATGAAATTAAACTAAAACTTTCTGGAAAAGATGAAAACATGATTAATTTCGATTAATTTTCAGGATGAGTTAAAATGAAATCTAAGATTTACTTCAAAAAGTATTTTGTCTTGGCAAAACTTTATTGATAAATAAACACATTCTTTGAAGAATCAGGATGGGATACATACTACAATATTTCCAATATTCGCCCTAACGATTTATAGTTCCAGGGTTTAATCCTCGCCAAATTTCCAGAGAAATTTATTGGAAAGACCCCAAAGGCATGGCCTGTTTCCAGTGATAGAATTGTTTAACTCTATTTCTGGATAAAATGAATTTGAAAAGCATTTTATTATCCACCAAACAAAGTTGAAAATGGTATCGCAGTTGTATAAAAATCACTCTTCAGAATATATTGCAAAATCCGATAAACTGTTTTCTTCCATAATACGCAGAAAGGACAACGTTTTTTTTTTCTTTCATACTAGTGTACCAAAGCCAACAATAATTACGTCTAAATATTTAGATATACAGTATATGCATACACACGCACACATATTCAACCCTTCCCTCCTTCTCGCCCTTTCCTAACTACAACCCGCTGGTTCGGCAATTTGTCCTAGAGTATGGTTTCCGAGTGTAGTTCTCGGGGGAACACCTCTTACCCAGGTACGACTACTCTCTTTTCCCCTTTGGCGTAACAGGATATATATATATATATATATATATATATATATATATATATGCATAGACACTTGCGGGTGGGGTACGTTTTAGCGCAGCCGTTTGGGCGCGGCCATTTAGGCGAGAGCTGATTTGGCCCCAGCCTGTTTGGTGACGGCCGTTTCGGCGCTAAAAAACATTTGTTTTATAATAGATTTTACTTATTTTCAACTCTTAAGCACATTTCTTTTATTTATCAATCTGATTGTATGAAAGGACAAAATTACAATATATGTTATAAATTGAAAAATTATTTACATATTTAGATACAGGAAAACTATCTCTTTCCTCGGTTATCTGTTTGTTCAGGCACTTGTGTTCCTGCAAAGGAACGACGTCTGAGTTAAGCCAGTCAGTCAGTCAGTCAGTCCTTAGACTGTCGCAAGTGTTTTGTTGTTTTACAAACTTTATATATATTCTTGTTATGACCTGATTGGTAACGCCTCTTCCTGGTGTTTCACAGACGGGGGCTCGAGTCCCGCTCAGACTCGTTAGTGCCTTTACTGTCTGCAACTTTACCCTCCTTGTGAGCTAAGGTTGGGGGGGTGGGGGGGTTTGGGGGACCCTATATGTCTATCTGTTGAGTCATCAGCAGGCGTTGCCTGGCACTCCCTGGTCCTAGCTTGGGTGGAGAGGGGCTTGGGCACTGATCATATAATATATGGTCAGTCTCTAGGGCATTGTCCTCCTCAATAGGTCAATGTCACTGTCCCTTGCCTCTGCCATTTATGAGTGACCTTTGAACCTTTACTATGTCTTTGGAGGTATTAACGAAACGTGGCATAGAAAATGTTGCTCATAATAGGCTCCTATACGTCTTTGACAAAACAATCAAGGCTTACAGCGAGGTAAAATTTGGGCATTGTGAGCAAAACAAATGGTATAAAGCAGGGCCCCAAACTAAAGCTGAAGCGGGTGGCGAGAGAGATGAACAGCCATTTGCATGAAGACTGTGTTGCACACCCAGAGGTTGCACTTGTTGAAACTAAAATAAAAAAGAGAGCAGAGGAAAGCTTTGAATCACCGACTGTAGTTGTTAAAGAATGTTTGACAGACAAATAACATAATATGTCACTCAACCGAAAGTAAGTCAACTTGGGAAGCCTTGCTCATAACTACCAAAATAACTAAATAAAGCTACATTAAAGTTTTAAATTTTTTAGTGTACGTTTTTTTTTTTTTTTACATATTTATGATACCGTTTTTACTTTTCAATAAAAGTTTTAAAGGTTTGAATGATTATGATTTGTAAACAAATTATTTCTAAGGTTTGGCTGGCACCAAACCAGGTGGCACCCAAACGGTTGTGCCCAAACGACTGCGCCCACAACGGTTGTGCCCAAACAGTTGTGCCCAAACGAGTGCGCCCAAATGGTTGTGCCCAAACGACTGCGCCCAAACGGTTGTGCCCAAACGACAGCACCCAAACGGTTGTGCCCCAACGACTGCGCCGAAACGGTTGTGCCCAAACAGTTGCGCCCAAACGGTTTTGCCTAAACGACTGCCCCCAAACGGTTGTGCCCAAACGACTATGCCCAAACGACTGCGCCTAAACGGTTATGCCGAAACGACTGCGCCCAAAACGGTTTTGGCAAAACGACAGTGCCCAAACGGTTGTGCCCAAACGGCTGTGTCCAATAGTCCCATTTTGACTATCATAGACTAGTTTAAACTTTAAGTAATTTTTTTTTTCAATTAGCTAGTAGCTCGGGGATAGATTTATATCTAGAAACATAAAAACAGATGGATCACATAATCATTTGGATCTTGATAGATACTTGATTTAGTGTAAAAATTTCTTTTTCCATTCCTAAATTATTTATTTTTTTATCATTGATAATAAGTGGAAACAAATAAACGTTATCGGGGCCAGTAAGAAAACTACAACAATAATTTATTAGGAAAATTTAATTTTGAAACAAGGTAAAAGGATGAGAAGTTTAATTTAAGAATATAAATTATTTAAAAGAGTAGGATAAACCACAACGTGAACAAGAATGTAAATAGACATTAGAAAGAAGATTATAAAGAATAATTGACCAATTGTGAAGGATATTTACAATAGCAATCAGTTAGACATTATGTAATGATGAAAATCTATTCCGATTGATTTTGAAATGAGGCATCTGTGTTTTTTTTTTTTATACGAAGAAAAATCGATCAGATCTTTTAGAGGAAAAGTCCAAATGAAAGTGCTGGAGATCGGTTTTCCATGATTGGGACAAACCTCCAAACCCGGAAATTCGTTTCATTTCTAAAAGAACTCGGTGTGTTGACTGACAGCCCTTGGGAAATCGATGCAGAATTTTATCCAGTGTCGTGTATATTTGATGTAATTTCCTGGATTAGACTTTTAACAAGGCTGTATAAAATCTGAGGGTCTGTCGTTGAAAAGCAGAAGTTTTATGGTGGGCTTTTGAAAAGAAAATAATGAGGTGGGTGTAAAGTTTTCAAAGCTGGTGAACATCAGTGTTCATGGAGGTGATGAAATCTTCAATACATACTTTGGGTGATCGGAATATATTTCAGGTATGGTGAAATATCATTATTTGACTTTTAGACAGCGTTTTCATTTGATCTTTGAAAAATAACATTTATTCAAGTCTTTATAAATGTCAAAAATTGAAAATGCTTCTCGAAAAAACGCGTACAATTTGAACATTTCAAAGTAAAGGCGAATTATATATCTTTTTATTTTCATTAGAAATGTGAGATTACTCGGCAGAGAAATAGCTAAGGATCAGATAGAGTGTCATCCCGTGCTGATTCATGGCTAAAACCCTGGGTGACTTGGTATTTTAGAGAATTACATTGATGTTCTTCAAAGCATTTTTATTTGACATACGTTCTATAATATGTAAGGACTAAACGGTGAAATCATAGAAAGTCCATGAACAAATTTCGGTACTTTGGAAATGTAAAAATCAATGTGAATTACTACTTGAACAAATTTTCATGTTATTTTTGACGGGAAACTCCTTAAGTAGGTAGCAGGTTAGCCAGGACACCAGCCACCCGTTGAGATACTACCGCTTGAGACTGATTGATTGACTGATTGAGAGTAACTGGGTTCATTTACTGGCCAAACAGTACTACACTGGATCCTTCTATCTGGTTAGGGCTCATTTTCCCTTTGCCTATAATTATACAGAATAGTCTTGCCTATTCTTTACATATTCTCCTCTTTTCCCATACAGCTGACAACACAGAGATTACCTAACAATTCTTCCTCACTCAAGGGGCTAACTGCTGCGATGAAATTGTTTAGTGGCTACTTTCCTCTTAATAAAGGTAGAAGAGACGCTTTAGCTATGGTAAGCAGCTCTTCTAGGAGAAGGACACTCCAAAAATTCTAACCATTGTTCTCTAGTCTTGAGTAGTGCCATAGCCTCTGTACCACGATCTTCCACTGTCTTGGTGTAGAGTTCTCTTGATTGAGGGTACACTCAGGAACACTATTCTATCTTATTTCTCTTCCTCTTGTTATTTAAGGTTTATAGTTTATATATGAGAGATTTATTTTAATGTTTAAGTCCTTGAAATATTTGATTTTAATCGTTACTTAATACTCTTGCAGTTTATTTATATCCTTATTCCCTTTCCTTACTGGCCTATTTTTCCTGTTGGAACCATTGTGCTTATAGCTTCCTGCTTTTCCAACTACGTTTGTAGCTTGGCAAGTAATAATAATAATAATAATAATAATAATAATAATAATAATAATAATAATAATAATAATAATAATGATAATAATAAGTGCTGTTTCTATTGCTTAGTCTTGGGCCTGTTCTCGCTTTTAAAGCTTAAAGGCCGCTTAAAACATTACCAGACATGCTTTAAATGGCTGTAACATAGTCTGCTTCATACAGCCATCTTGTTCCCATCCAGCTAAGCCATTACTAGATGTCCTTATTCAAATAATTTATTAACACAAATCTTAATCATTCAGTCGCACTAAGTTAGTCCAGCGGTTGGAAATTTTTAAACTTATATAATCTCAGGAACATATATGGCTAAATAGGCAATGCTTAGCCTTATCTTCAATTCTCATATCAACTCTTGTATTCTCATGAATTCACCAACAAAGCATTGCAGACTTCAAAATAATATATAAATCATAGAAAAAGGGAAAGGTTCAGGAGCATGAAGTTTTAAATCATAGAAGAGGAGGAAAGATTCAGGAGTATGTAGTTTTATATCATAAAAAAGGGGGAAGGTTCAGGAGCATCAAGCTTTATATCATAGAAAAAGAGGAAAGGTTTATGAACATGAGTTTTCAGTCATAGAAAATGGGGAAAGATTAAGGAGCATGAAGCTTCAAAACATAGAAAATGGGGAGAAGTTCTAGAGATTGAAGTTTTAAATCATAGAAAATGGGGGAAAGGTTCATGACATGAAGTTTCAAATCACAGAAAATAGGGAAAGGTTCAAGAGCATGAAGTTTTAAATCATTGAAAATGGGGAAAGGTTCAAGAACATGATGTTTTAAATCATAGAAAATGAGAAAAGGTTCAGGAGTATAAAGTTCTAAATTATAGAAAATAGAGAAAGGTTCAGGAGCATGAAGTTTTATATCCTATAAAATGGGGAAATTTTAAGGAGCATAGAAAATACAGAAAGCTTCAAAAGAATGAAGTTTTAATTCAGAAAATGGGGCAAGATTCAGGAGCATGAAGTTTTAAATCATTGAAAATGGGGCAAGGTTCAGGACCATGAAATTTTAAAAATTGTGAGCGAGGTGGTTATGATATATGTACTCTCAAAAACAAAGGAATGTAAATATATATTACACAAATGTTTAGTGTAGCAAAGATAGATTATTGACAGCTAAATTCTCATTAGATACGCTCAACTGTATAGCAAAGAAACTTCAATAGTATATTTACTACATAAACAATCATGGGAAACATTTTCTATCAGATGACTTTAAATTCCTTTTATATGAATTGATTTTTCTTATATATATATATATATATATATATATATATATATATATATATATATATATATATATATATATATATCAGCGTAAAATTCTTATTTAGTAGTTAAATCACAATAGATACTACAAGCATTTACGGACAATCCTGTTTATACACCTTCATCACTGTTCTTATAATGGCATCATGTTAGCAAACATTTTCATAAGGCAAATGTATCAATGATACAAGTATCGCTAAAGATAAAGACGATGAACATGACAACATTAAGTAATGTGACGGTTCTAACATTGACTTGAGCTATTGCAAGGCCAATATAGAATGATAGTCTTTATGATGATATAAACATGAGAGAGAGAGAGAGAGAGAAGAGAGAGAGAGAGAGAGAGAGAGAGAGAGAGAGAGAGAGAGAGAGAGAGAGAGAGAGAATTCCAGATTATGCTCAATAACGGAAATATGTAGTAATAATACATTAAACTTATGGATTGTACCTACGGCAAATAAACAAAGAATCTGTTTAGATTAAAAATCAAATCATGAAAAGTAAATATTTGAACAACTCGAAGCTATATGAATAAATTTTGGCTAAATAAAAATGTCAATAATAATGCAATTATCCTAGAGGGTACAGTAGATTATCCGAAATTAAGCTAGCTTTTGTTCCTCTAGATATGCAGAAGAAAATGAAAAAAAAAAAAAAAAAGTTTTGATAGTCCTCGTAAATGGAATCCATTAAAAGACACCTGGGGTTCACCATGAGACTCATCTGTTGAGAGAGTCTGCCTTGCAGCGGAGTGCGGCAAATACCTCATTTAATCTTCCCTTCTATCCCCCCCCCCCATGTCCCTCCAAGCCTAAATAACTCTCCCAATCCTCCTATCAACCACTTAGCTCCTACTCAACGAGTATAATAGCCTCTTGATATCCTCCTTCCATTCTTTTTTCATTGGCTCTCTTCCCTCTCCCGGCCAATATCTGTCCCGCATCCAAGATGCTTTGACTCACCGTCTGGAAATGGGATGTTGTTCTGCTGCAGGTGTTGACGTTATTGTGTCCGATTCTCAACGATTTTTCTTCGCTGGGCGTTTTTCCATTTTCTTACTCAAGGAAAAAATGCTTTCAGGTATAAAAGAAATAATCACATATATTAGCTAGTGGTTGTAGTTTTCCTGATTTTTGTAATAGATTCAATATTAACGATTATATATATATATATATATATATATATATATATATATATATATATATATATATATATATATATATATATAATAACATTTACGTAATAGGTGTATTCTCTCCAGTCATTCCTAGCTTTTCTTTTGACCTCACTATCAATACTGGAATACTTAGCATGCTCTACCTTGTAATTTTCATCATTTCCTCGAAAATTTTCAACAATCAATTTCTGTTTTTGTCTACTTTTTATAGTATCCCAAGTATCATGATGAGGGGTAGATGGAGATGGTTTGGGCATGCTCTTCGCACTCCCCAAGAGAGATTAGTTCACTAAACATTCAGCTGGGCACCGCAAGGCACTAAAAGAGTTGGAAGACCCAGACCTACATGGCTGAAGAAAATGAAGCACGAAGTAGGAGATTATGAATGAAGTATTGGATTAAAACCGAGGCCCTTTGCGCCAATAGGCGTAGGAGGGGATGTTGCTAATGAATAGGTGTATTTCTTTTTATATTATGCAATAAAAACCTCTCACAATCTCAATTACCTTACGGTTCTTGGATAAGCTTATTAACATGAGCATTAATTTCGAATATGTAGCCTATATAAAAAAAACACTAACCATCCGAGAAGGGATTCAAAACTAAGCCTCTCAGATTAGAGTGAGAAAGCCACTACCACTCTGACTTAAGACTTGCAGGTTCGAATCCCACCTGAAAAAGAAAAGTCATAGTTTCTGCACATATTTCAGATTCGGATCCAATGTTTGCAGTATCAAACTTGAAAGAATATAAGGAAATCTTTTATGTAACCTGGTTTTGTAGATTAGCTATACACACACACACACACACACACACACACACACATATATATATATATATATATATATATATGTATATATATATATATATATATATATATATATATATATATATATATACATATATATATATATATATATATATATATATTTATTTACGTGTATATATATATATATATATATATATATATATATATATATATATATATATATATATATATATATATATATATATATATATATATATATATATATTTATATATATATATATATATATATATATATATATATATATATATATATATATACATATATATATATATTTCTATATATATATGTGTGGGTGTGTGTGTGTGTGTGTATGTATTTACTGTATGTACATTACATTCAATAATTGCTTTTACTGTTGTTGTGATGTACTGCAATAGCGTCTTTAAATTATTGGAATTTACACAAATAATTATATATTCTATCAGATGAATATTTCAAACAATATTCTTTTGAAAGTAGAAATGTGACTGAATGTGGGTGTTTCGCTCGAGTACATGTAATTTCTTGTTTGCACTAGTAAAATACTAAAGTTTAAAATTTTATATTACTATTTTACACGGCCCTCCAAAAAAAGAATGAAAGAGATTTCGAAAAGAAAACTTTTTTCTCATCCGTCTTTCATCTTTCTTCTACCGCGATTCCCCCTCAAGACTACTTAAGACTTTGGAAAATCTCATAGTCTTTCTCGCCCCAATTAAGAAGCGAGGAGTCAAGCTAACTTAGCCGATTAGTTGGGATGGGAAGCCAGAACTTTTGCCTTCCAGACCCACTAATAAATTATGAGCTGAAGTTTACGGCTTGAGGCAGACATATTCTGGAAAGGGGGAAAAATAAAGTTTACAACAACCATCAAACTCTTTAGATTGAAGCTAACACGTCTTTGCAAGAAGGTGATTACTTCGATTTTTTTTTTTCAAGGCAGAGATATTTCTTTGTCATTTAAGGATTAGGATTACTTTGATTACCGACAAAGAATGAATGATTTTGCCTTTGGTAAGAGAGGGATTTCTTTAGCACTTGAAAAGAAAGGTATTCATTTTGTCTTTAAAAAGAGAGGGATTACTGTAGTCTTGTCTTTCTAAAGAGAGGGACTGGTTATATCTTCGAAAAGAGAGGGATTCTTTTAGCTTTTGAAAAGAGAGGTATTGCTTTCGCCTTTTAAAAGAGAGGGATTACTGTACTCTTTCCTTCGAAAAAAAGAGGGATTAGTTATGTCTTCAAAAAGAGAGGGATTATTTTTTACTTTCGAAAAGAGAGATATTATTATTATATTTAAAAAGAGAGGGATTACTTTACTCTTGTCTCTGAAAAGAGAGGGATCAATTCTATCTTAAAAAAGAACGATTACTCTACTCTTGTCTTTGAAGAGGGAGGGATTAGTTATGTCTTCGTAAAGAAAGCAATTATTTTGGCTTTGGAAAAGAGAGGTATTAATTTTATCTTTGAAAAGAGGGATTACTGCACTCTAGTCTCTGAAAACAGAGGGTTTAGTTTTGTCTTCGAAAAAAGAGGGATTACTGTACTCTTTTCTTTGAAAAGATAGGGATTAGTTATGTCTTTGAAATGTGAAGGATTATTTTTGCTTTAGGATAGAGAAGTATTAATTTTATATTTGAAAAGAAAGGGATTACTGTACTCTTGTCTTTGAAAAGAGCAGTATTAGCTTTGTATTCGAAAAGAGAGGAGTACTTTTGCTTTTTAAAAGTGTTATTACTTTTGTCTTTGAAGAGAGAGGGATTATTTGTATCTTAATATATATATATATATATATATATATATATATATATATATATATATATATATATATATATATATATATATATACAGACATATATATATATATATATATATATATATATATATATATATATATATATATATATATGTATATATATATATATATATATATATATATATATATATATATATATATATATATATATATATATATATATATATATGTATATATATATATATATATATATATATATATATATATATATATATATATATATATATATATATATATATATTAGTTTACTTAAAATAATATGACATAAATACTTTGAAAACAGACATAGCATCATTAATTCTAAAATGCTATTTTTGACTTGTAACTGATGAAGACATTCGATGTGAAATTACTAAGGTGACATGGAGGCTGGAGGTATGGGCAAGTGCTTGACACACACTTTTCTGGGCCGCATATTGTCAGATGGAAGAAGGATACTTCAACAACTTAATGGATGAATTCTGGTAGCCTATAGGAAACGTCCCTGGCTGGTTATCTGTTGGAAGAGGGTTCGAGACCAGCTTAAGCTCAATAGTTTCTAGTAGTGTGTGCAACCTCGCCTTCTTTGTGTGCAAGGGATGGGGATTCAAGAGAGCCTATTGGTGTACCTTATGAGTCCTCAGCAGCCATTGCCTGGCCCTCCCTGGTCTTACTGACTCATCAGCAGTCATTGCCTGGTCCTCCATGGTCCTAGCTGGGCCACTCGATAAGCGTATGGACTATCCTATTAATTAAGATGATACACCTTTTGACACCCGTTGCATACCACAAGTACCCTATTCATTGTTTGGTAAACAGATCAGCAATGAGTTTTAATGAAATAAGACCTTTCCGCTTTGCCACGCTAGAGAGTTGAACCCCAGGGCACCAGTCACCCGTTGAGATACTACTGCTGGAGAGTTATGGGGTCTTTTGACGTTTGATCCCTCTCTCTGGTTACGGTTCATTATCCCTTTCTCTACACACACACACACACACACACACACACACACACAAACACCGAATGGTCAGGCCTGTTCTTTACATATTCTCCTCTGTTCTCATACACCTAACAACACTGAGATTACTAAACAATTCTTCTTCACCCAAGTGGTTACTGCACTGTAATTGTTCAGTGGCCACTTTCCTCTTGGTAAGGGTAGAAGAGAATCTTTAGCTATGGTAGGCACCTCATCTTGGAGAAGGGTACTCCAAAATCAAACCATTGTTTTCTAGTCTTGGGTAGTGCCATAGACTTTGTACCATGGTCTTCCAATGTCTAGAATTAGAGTTCGCTTGCTTGAGAGTACACTCGGGCACACTAGCCTATCTTATTTTTCTTCCTCTTTTATTGATAAAGGTTTTATAGTTTATATAGGAGATATATATTCTATTGTTATTACTCTTCTTAAAATATTTTATTTTTCCTTTTTTCCCTTTCCTCACTAGGCTATTTTCCCTGTTGGAGCCTCTGGGCTTATAGCATCCTTTTTTCCAACTAGGGTTGTAGATTAACAAGTAATAATAATAATAATAATAATAATAATGATAATATATATATATATATATATATATATATATATATATATATATATATATATATATATATATTTATTTATATATATATATATATATATATATATATATATATATATATATATATATAGTATCAAAAGAGAACTGCTATCTATTTTTTTCAATATTCTAAGTGATGTTCATGAATATTGTTCACCTGCACTCAAATATGAAATTGTAATATCAATAGTGCAATGAAGAAATTCAATTTACTTTGCTTTCTTTTTCATTTGAGATAACGTCAGTCAGGAAGGAAAAATAAAAACCCGACCTATAGGTGTTTTTGCTTAAGAAGAATTGTTTTCTGTACCTCCACCGTTAACATATATCCCAGGGGAACTTTCAGTTCGATTTTCGTTTTCTGGTCAAACATGAAACCTCAGGAATATTTGTTTATCCTTTCCTATTGCGTATCTGGTGCACATAGTAATGTAGAAGAAAGGTATTTATGCTCTTGACCAAGGCCCTTTAAATATTCTCCGAGTATATTTAAAGGACTTTGCTCTTGACGATAACTCTGTAGCCAATTGCGTTTCATTTCGACGAGATGGGGATTTTCACATCTCAATACTAAACTTACTTTTGAAGTCTGCCCCCCTCCCCAAATAAATTCTAAATGCTTTGCATCTTCACGGAACAGGTTAAAATGTATTCACTGAAATACTATATAATCGATTTACTATTCACGTTATGGAATTCTACTTCGGTAATTTAGAAATAAAAGAAAATTAAGAAAAATATGCATTCTCGTATTTTATATCTGTAACTCATCTTTATGTTCCAAAGTCATATAGTTGGTCTTAAATGCTATTTACAAGATTGTAGTCAGAAAGAGGCTAATTCATATGATTCTTTTTTTTTTCTTTTTTTGTGTGAGTTTGTTCTCCAAATGTCAGGTTAACATACACACTTCATAAAATTCCAGTAAATAGGCTATTGACACAAAAAAGATAAGATTGAAGAATATAAATAAACAAGTTGATTGGATTTATTATCTATGATTTACTCAAAGGAAAAATCCAGTTCCATGATTTGTTGTACCAATTTATCAGAGCGTCGGGAATGTATGGGTTCGTAACTTACAACTATACATTATCTTTAATAATAACTTCCCTTTTAAAAAATGTCGCAATAAACAAAGACATCTGCCGGGAAACGAAGGAAAATGATCCTGAGAAACAAATCAAAAGCAGCAGAGGATGATAGGGCACATAAGTGATAAAAGCAAAGAAAAGGAGAGTAGAGAGAAACGCGTGAATAGTGAAATAGAAAAAACGTCATCTACCAAACCACCCGAACTTTTCTCATCATATCAAGTCTGAACTCATTCGAACTTCCTCCATTTATCTGCCGGGAACTAAAACCCACAGATGTACGCAGTGTTTTTAATGCTTATTCCGACAAACACTCGGGATCCAGACCATTAGGAAATATGGTTGTTTTTGTGCCACAATACAAACTTGGGCGGGATGGTTTCATTATAAATTGTATAGTCACATTTCAAAGGGATATACTGTTGCAAGGTTTGAAATTGGTTTTATTCATACTTATTTTGTATTTTAGGTAATCAAAAATATTAAAGTTTCTGATTTCCTTCCATAAAGAATCATAATACCAACCAGTTTTCCTTGGTTTTAAAGCCTATCTTTAGGAGTCCATCAAGTATTGCAAAAAAGTTGCTATAATAATCTTTTAAAATTCGAAATGTGTTCATTCTCAATGGTGGTATTGAAAAACTGAACATTCTTGAAATCCTACGCTGTTAAACTTTAATATATGAAACCGAAGCTGAATTTTTTTTAAAACAGTCAGAGTATTAATTATAAAAAGAACTTTTGATTAATGATAGATTTTTTTTTTTTTTTTTTTTTTTTAAATATTCTGTTACACTTTCTTAAGGATACTTTTTTTCTTGCCATTATTTTGTACAATGCTATTCATATGGATAATAATGATATCTAAAGGAGGAAAACATATCTCCTAATAGATTTAAAAAGAAAATTAATTGCTTCCTGAACGAAATCTATGATAGGCAAAAATAACTCTTTGAATATAAAAAGGCAATTACAGAGACAGAGGAGAAAAGGTAGACAGCAATTTTGTTGCAAATAGTGTCATCTCACAAGGAGGTAAGATAAGGGAGAACTATTAGTGAAATTAAAGCTTTCGGAAATAAAGAACAGTATCGAGACTTAGATTGACGGAGAGAGTGTTAGAGATGTAGTACACGTGTTTGATACATGTGAGACACAGGTGAATGAGAAAGGCTAAGTATACGTTTTAAAATGCTTGTGGTAAATACTGTTAAGTTGCTCTGTTTTTCCTGCGATGATGAGAGAGAGGATTAATAGCTACTTTGTATCATAGAGATGATATAGGGACTGTAAGGATTAAAAGTGTTTGAGGTTACTTAGTGTACCAGATAGGGTATAGGATAGATATGGAAATATATGATGGAAATGTAGAGACAATTTCTTCAAATAAGTGAAGTGTGTATGGTCTGTATGAATGAAAGAAAAACTATCAAACCTGATAGTAGAATTTCTGAGCACAAATTGCTCTACATAAAAGGATGATGGAATTAAATTAAGTAGTGATTTATAGTAGCAATATGATATAAATACTTTGAAAACAAAAGTATTTTTTCATTGTTTTTTTTTTTTTTAATGGAAAGAATGGTCTAAAATCGGTTGATAAAAGGTTGTATGACTCAGAAGAGAAGAAAAAATTAACTACCTAGAGAGTTTTGACAGACTGTATGAAAGAGGTATTGGAAAGGGTCTTGATATTCAAGAAGTGTTAGGGTGCATTTGAGATGAATTGTGTGGATGCATAGGACATAGATAGATCTTCTTTGTGAGAGTGTCTAGCCTGGACCAGTAGTGGTGTGTAGGTATATCAGGAGACGTAGTATCTTTGTTAATGGGGCAGTCGTATCTTTACAGGGTGTGTCAAGTATGATGTTACCACTGGCCTTCTAACTCTAAATTGTTGGCTCGAAGTGCCATATACTGGCACCCATCATGACTATGGGCTAAACTACATGAATACTATTACTGCCTTAGATTCTAGCATCTCGAGAATGAAGTATGCCTATTGAGGCAGGAACAGCGGGTGTTACCTGTTATGTCGTCGAAGTTTTTAGGCCCTTGCCCAACCCTTCACCTGATCTTAGAAATTTTCCTGGGCAAGCACTTTTCCCCCATTTATGAAACATTGAATGCCATTATTGGGTAGAACAGTGGAAATGCGTTCGTCTAGCATTCGGATGGCAGCAGATCGATCCCAGCCCGGGACCGAGAGTTTAAGCGGTTTACTGGGAGGTTACCGCTGTGTTTGGGAACCACAGTCAGGGGTTAGGCTTGCTAGGCTGACGTTTGGGTGAGTATCTATTCAAATGGTACTGGAACTGAAACCAGACATCTTTACATTTATGATGATTCCTTACATAAATAATTAGGTATAGCGGGTCTAATGTAGATGTTTCTGCATAGGGATCTTACATGATTCACTATGGTGAGAGGCATTAAGAATTCACAGACAAAGCACAATACTTAAAAACATTACGATCACTGAGCAAAGTTTTGGCTAATAAATGATTTCCTAAATGAAAGTCCTCACATGTATGGAAAGCAAAACCTTGTAATGATAAGTCTAATCTATTCTGACTAGGTTCAAACATGAAAAGATATATATATAACGGATTTTGAGCGAAGCGAAAAATCTATTTTTGGGTGAGAGGGCCATGTCGTCCTGATGGAAGTTCCTATAGGGTAGCTTCCTAGGGTATATTACAACTACGGCAATATTCCCAGAGAATTTACCTTAAGGTACCAGAATTCTAACTCCTGGAGCGAATATCCCTCCTGAAAGGGAAATCGCGACATATCAAAGGACGTATTCTTGACACGCCACATGGCAATCTGCATCCCGAACAGAGATTTCATCTCGCAGGGGGCGATTGGCAAGAAACGAATTCGGGAAAGAAAAAGGGGGAGCCGCTCCCAAGGCTCCCTATCTCCCGATTCGTATGCGTGCCTGGCGCCAATCCTGGCGCCATCTGTATTCCTTGTAGCGTACACGAGGTGCTACAAATACTGTATGTAGGGAGGGGTCCTACAGCCCTTTCTTAGAAAGGCAAGGGCGGGTCCATCAGGACGACATGGCCATCTCACCCAAAAATAGATTTTTCGCTTCGCTCAAAATCCGTTTTTTGGGCTCAAGCCATGTCGTCCTGATGGAAGTATACCAGAGCATTACTGTATCTGTGGATTCTCAAAACGTGCCGTACTCCCCGGAGGTAATTTTTCCCGGTCGACTAGACCTAGAGACCTAAGATGTTACCGTTATACATCTTTTCAACTAACTATAAACTATGTTAGAGCTTCCTGCCCCCTACAGGGAAGAGTCCTACTAGACTGGAAAAGTCTCAAAGAGTACATATACCTATGTATGAATACCAGGCAAGCTAATATAGTGGTCTCGCCCTATATTAAGTAAAGCATAGTTTGTAAAGAACCACTGCGTCAATATGAAATATTGACCAGTAATCCGCACAATACTTGTATTGGACAAAGGTTTATATCCGCATAGGAAGAAACTAATAAAACCGCCCTCGTCCCTTTATGGGACGGAGTCCTCCCATTAGGGGACTAAATAAACCAATGCAACATAGCTTGCATAAAAGAACAATTCTATTAGAATTATCCCTGATAAGGTACATAGAATAAATGCTCAATTATACCAATAAATTGACACAGGTGAAAGAGACGCAAGGTTCTCAAGAACAAGTTTATTGACAGACAATACATAGACAGGTTAACAACATATATATATATATATATATATATATATATATATATATATATATATATATATATATATATATATATATATATATATATATATATATATATATATATACATATATAAAAAGAGAATAACCCAAAACTTTAAGCATAAGTATGATAGTAAACAGAACTTGTTTATCTGAAAGAAAAAACATTAAATGCCACTTTTTTAAGATACCGAGGTATCAAGTCATAAAAGTCTGTATTACAAATCAATCACATTAGCGTTAGAAACGCTCGGCACACATGTCTGCACTTATGCTAGGTTTACCTTTGAAAAAAGGAACAGTCTATGTGGGCACTCGGTGCCCTCATTTAGTTTGTAGTACAGTATGTACCTACACACTCACCCTGGACTTAATCGTCCCAATTAAGACCACTGTTCCTCGCAGAGTTAAACAGTAGGGTTAACCACACGACCCACTGCTACCACAGATCTCTTTAGGTCATCTACTTGCTTCGCATAGTGGCGAAAGAACACTCTGGAAGACTTCCAGCCAGTGTATGAACGGAGATGTTCAAAATCCATACAATTAAAGAAATTTAGGGATGAGGCAACTTTCCTCGGATCGTGACCTGCGGGTGTACTGTCAGGATCCACTCTGCGAATAAAATATGTGATTTTCGCTCTGAGTTGATTCAGAGATAAATTTGAGCCTGATGTTTCTCCCCTGAATAGTTGACCACCCTTGAAGTCTGAAGTTCTACGAAGATAGACCTTTAGGCATTCTACTGGACATAGAGATGCATCTTCTTTCAGAGGGCAGATTCTCCAGGGACCCCACCTGTTGGTGGGTAACTCATTCTTGGCGAGAAACGTAGGATCCGGAAACAGGTTCAGTTCCCCCCCATCCAGGAACTGAACACGACCTGCCTCTCTCGAGAGGGCTACGATCTCACTAACCCTGGCCCCGGACGCGAGTGCAAATAGGAAAATAACTTTTTGTGTCAAATCCTTTAACGCACATTCTTCATTGCTCAACAGGGAGGCGAAATGAAGAACTTCGTCTAAAGACCATGAAATGGGCTTTGGAGGTGCTGAAGGTCTGAGCCTAGCGCAGGCTTTCGGAACTTTATTAAAGATCTCGTTACCTAGGTCGATCTGGAAGGCATATAAAATGGGTCTCATCAAAGCAGACTTACACACTGAAATCGTGTTAGCTGCCAACCCTTGACCATGGAGGTGGATGAAGAAAGATAAGCAGAAGTCTGTCGAGATCTCCTGCGGATTCTTCGCCTTTACAAAGGCCACCCATTTTCTCCAAGATGACTCATATTGCCTTCTAGTCAATTTGCACTTATATTCCTCTAGGAAGTCTATGCTGGCTTTTGAAATCCCGAAACGCTTTCTCACCGCAAGGGAGAGAAAATCATGAGCTGCAGGGTCCGGGTTTTCTGTAATGAAGCGCAGACAGTCGACTTCTGGACTCGCTGGGTCAGAACTGGATGTGGTAGCGGCACAAACTTCAGCTGTAGTTCCAATGCCAAGGGGAACCACATGCTGTTCGGCCACTTGTGGGACACTATTGCCGCTACCCCCTTGAAGGATCTCAGTTTGTTGAGGACCCTCAACAGAAGGTTGTGAGGGGGGAACAGATAAATCCTGGACCATCTGTTCCAGTCGAGGGACATCGCGTCCACTGCTTCCGCTAAGGGGTCCTCGTACGGGGACACGTACAGGGGCAACTTCTTGTTGTCTTTCGTCGCAAAGAGGTCTATCTGCAGTTCTGGGACTTGATTCAGAATGAAGTAGAATGATCCTGCGTCTAAGGACCATTCCGACTCTATCGGTGTGAACCTGGATAGAGCGTCCGCTGTCACGTTGCGGACTCCTTGAAGGTGAACTGCCGACAGGTACCACTTCTTCTTTTCCGCCAATCGGAAAATGGCCAACATCACCTGGTTGAGATGTGGTGACCTCGACCCTTGTCGATTCAAGCATCTCACAACCACCTCGCTGTCCATCACCAATCTTATGTGGATCGAGTGACGCGGGGAGACTTTCTTTAAGGTAAGGAGCACTGCCATAGCTTCTAGAAAGTTTATGTGAAAGGTCCTGAATAGCTTGGACCAAGTCCCCTGGACTTTTTTCCGATGAGAGTGACCTCCCCATCCCTCCTTTGAGGCGTCTGAGTGAATCGTCATCGACGGGGGAGGTGGCTGAAGAAGAACCGACTTCTTTAGATGTCTGGCTTGGGACCAAGGCCTGAGAAGAGTACGTAGCCGAGGCGGCACTGGTCTTCTCAGATCTCTTCGCGCGTTTGATGCATACCTTCTCCAAACTCTGGTTGCATCCTTTAGCTGTGCTCTTAGCACTGGGTCTGTCACCGAAGCAAACTGGAGAGAGCCTAGTACCCTCTCCTGTTCGCGTCTTGATATCCTTTCAGAATCTAGAAGTCTCTTGACAAAACCCGCTATCTCCTTCCTTTTCTTCGCCGGGATGGAGAAACAGTGTGACAAAAGGTCCCAGTGGATTCCCAGCCACTGGAACTTTTGAGATGGAGAAAGTCGAGACTTTTTTCTGTTGATCTTGAAGCCTAGGTACTCTAGGAACTGGATCACCTGACTGGAAGCTTGCAAGCATTCTGTCTCGGATGCTGCCCACACCAGCCAGTCTTCCAGGTAGGCTACTACCTGAATTCCCTTTAGGCGTAATTGTTTGAGAGCTGCGCTCGCCAGCTTCGTGAAAATCCTTGGGGCTATGTTTAGCCCGAATGGCATGGCTCTGAAGGCGTATAGTCTCCGTTGTAGCCTGAACCCTAGGTAGGGAGAGAGTCAACGGCTGATTGGAATGTGCCAATAGGCGTCTGACAAGTCTATAGAGTATGCCCTCTTGGGCAGTAAGGTCCTTATGTGTTGCAGTGTTAGCATTTTGAATTTGCAATTCACTATGAACTTGTTGAGTGGCGACAAGTCCAGAATGACTCTGAGCTTTTCCGAGTCTTTCTTGGGAACACAAAACAGCCTCCCTTGGAATTTGATGGACTTCACCTTTCGGATCACCTTTTTCTCCAACAGTTCTTGAATGTACTCCTCCAGAACGGGGGTGGAGTGTTGGAAAAACCGAAGGCACGGGGGTGGAGTGCTGTACCAGCTCCAGCCCAGTCCATTCTTGAGTAGGCTGTGGGCCCAGGGATCGAAGGTCCAACGATCCCAAAATTTCATCAGTCTCCCTCCTACCGGTATCATTTCACTTGGACTGCCGTCCTGAGGTCTTGCCTCCCTGACCACGACCACCCCTGAATCCCCTTCCCCTTGAGGGGTGCCTAGACGAGCCTCTGGCTGCTCCTCTAGGCTTTGCTCGAAAGTAAGAAGACTGTCCTTCAAACGTTGGGGTGAATGCCGTGGACTGACCCGGCACAGCCTGGGGTACCCACTGAAAAGTGGTCGGGGTTTGTGCCACCATCTGGGGCACTGGAGGCAATGGCAATTGCAGTTGCTGTTGCTGTCTAGAGGGCTTGGCTGGCCGAGACGGTAGCCTAGTCCTCATATTCTTCCTCTTTGGTTGAGGACCCTCATCCGGAGAAGACTTTCTTTTGATAGCCAGGCCCCACTACTGGAGAAGGTTTCTATTCTCCAAGCCGGCCTTATCAACAACTTCTTTGACCACATCGGTAGGGAAAAGGTCTTTTCCCCAAATGTTGGAGGAGATTAACTTCCTTGGCTCGTGCCTCACCGTAGCCCCGGTGAACACGAACACCCTACAAGCTCTCCTCGCCTTGACGAAGCCATAAAGGTCCTTCGTCACTGTGGCTAGGTGAGTCTTAGCCACCACCATGAACATTTCATGGACCTTGGGGTCACTTGCCATCGTCTCAAGAGTAGTCTGAAGAGACATTGAGGCAGCCAGTCTTTCTTTTGTCTCGAACTCTCTTCGTAAAAGAAAGTCAGACAGCTTGGGGAGGTCCTCGCCGAATTGCCGTCCGGCAATATCAGCCTCCAACTTTCCCACTGAGAACGTCAGATGGACGTCCTTCCAGTCTTTGTGGTCCATAGGCAGGGCCAGCGACAGGGGTTTACACTCCTCCAGGGAGGGGCAAGGCTTGCCGGCCTCGACTGCCTTTAGGACAGCCGCAAACCCTTTCTGTAAAAAGGGGAAGGCTCTAGCAGGAGAGGACACAAAGGAAGGGAGCTTCTTGCTCAATGCAGCTACCTCCGAGTTAGAGAAGCCCCTCTCCTTCATCGAGGATGAAAGTAGAGCTTAAGCCTTAGCTTGGTCCATGACTATGACCTCCTTCGGCTCTGTCTCCTCCCTTGAAGCTGGTTCTTTTCTCAGCCAGACATAGCAGTCCGGATATGATGCCTTGCTGGGCCAGAATTCCACCTCCTCTAGGGGAACTGAACCCAGCTTATCCGAGATGACGATCTTTCCAGTCGTCATCGGCATGTGCTCAGCATACCACCATGGGTTAGCATCTGAGCACAAGGGAAGGTCTTTCACATTGAGCCTTTTCCTGGGCCCATGTGATTCTGCAAGGCACTGCATCCGCAGTTCCATAGCAGCCGCCTTCTCCTGATTCTCCTTCTGCATTTGTTGGATCATTCCAACAATCGAAGAGAGGGCCTGTCTCAGCTCTACTGAGAGACCGGCCGATGTTGAGGGAATAGGCTCCGGAATCTGAACCGGAGTAGCCGACACCTCGTCGACCTCTTCCTCTACGACGTCCGGGGCTTGAACTTCATCCTGACCTTCTGCCAGGAGGTCTTCTTCCAAACGCTCGTCCACGTCAGACATCCCGTCATCTAACTGGATGTCTTGCATCGCGACCGCGACTTCAGCATCCACCTGGATCTGACCTTGGGGGATCTCCTCTTGAGGCTGGGGAATCACTGGATCAGCTGATGCCTTAGGGAAAAGATATGCCCTCATCTTCTCACTTGGAAGATAAGGGCCAGAGGTGTTCTTTTGGAAGCCCCTTACCCAGGTACGAAGCTTCTCCCTTGCTATATCCCTTGATTCCGCCGTCCTAGGGGAATCAAAAGCCTCAGTAATTAGATTAGTGCACACAGTACATACCTGAGGGTCCCAATACTGGAGATCATCCTTGGAGACAGCGCATGCTGCGTGTCTCCTACAAAACTCATGTCCGCAGAGGTACTTGCTGCGGACGTTGCAGAAAACATTTCCGCACTTCGGAGGGTCCTCCTGTAAAGAGAAGAAATTTCCATGAGTATCAAGTGAACTATGTATCACTGGATATGCATAGTATAGCATAACAATTCATAAAGGAAAGACACACACTTGTGTTTCCCTCACAACCCATTGTTGCAGCCTTCCAGATAATAAAATCAAATGGTTAATCTCTTCTAGAGTAACCAATGCAGGGTTTCCAGAGGAAACAGGTGAAGCTCACACCTAAGCAATGATTTTAAAATCCTGGATAATAGACAGGAAAGAACTCACTTTCCTATCTGTAGGGCAACAGCAAAGGAATGTGCAAGAAAACACAAAAGTGTTAGAACACACAGTGCTGTACCAAAACCCATACCATAGTTTTCTTCTTACTGTATATGTTATACTGAAGAATACTAGTACAGTATAGGAGGATACGTGCCGGCCGGCACTTGCCGGCCGGCACACACCATAACTAGCTTTAAAGTATACTACATAACAGCTATAAGGCGGCAGAACTCTGGTTCAAATGCACGTGCCGGCCGGCAGCAACTGCCGGCCGGCAACAGCCAATGTCGCCCGGCCATGGCTGCCGGCCGGCAACTACACAAGGTAGTACCCAGCTGCCGGCCACACTCTTGGTGACCGGCAGACAAGGGCTGACATTAGCCGGCCGGCAAAGGTACAAGACCGATGCCAGCCGGCAGCAAAAGAACCAGGGGACTACACCTGCCTGGCTGCCGGCCTCATAGGCCGGCAGCCGGGTCGGGTACAGCACTAGAAGAAAAATAGAATGGATGCCGGGATAAGAGTGTACACTACCTCCAAGCCCGGCAATCCGAAAGAGTGCATATAAGGAAGGGGAGAATCTAATTCAGGCTTCCTGACCAATGCCGTCTGGCTCTACAGGCAGGCATGGATGAGGGACCAAGGGAGGTCCGGGCAGCACTCAAAATATAAGACCCTTGCCGGCCGGCAGCTCTGCCGGCCGGCAAGGGGCTGAGTCAATTCCACATCCTAACCTATACTAGGTCCAGATGTAGAACGACGTACAGTACTGTAATGGCGAGGCCATTACGGCGATAGAGGGGGAAGGGACAAGAGGGTCCTACCAACCTTGCTTTAGTGACGGATCACCCGCAGCCAAGAAACTTATCTTAGCCTAAGGGAGAGCTAAGGGGGGAGGCCAGCAATACTTGCCAGCTCCCAGAGCACCAAAGCAAGGAAGGTGTTGCTACTCTAAGGGAAAGAAACTTATCCTCCCCCGAGGACGGCAACAAGGACTAGTCTGGTAGATCACAAAAGAAGGAATCATATCCACAGAAACCTTCGGTAGTGACCTAAGAAGGCTAAGCCACCTTTGTCTGTGTCAGGCCAGCGAGGGAGACTCTACCCCAAGCCAGACAAACACAGACTCAGACTAAAAAACTCTGTTGTTCTGTCCCTCTTTGAACCAGACTTACTGGAACAGGAAGGTACAGTAACACCCCAGTATAGTTTTATCGAAAATTAATTCGGAAAAAACCAATTAGGGATAAGCCCAAGGCTTAAACAGAGGGAAAGGGATTGCATACCTTCTCCGAAGAAAAGAAAGCAACCGAGGAGTATGAGAAAGTATACTAAGGCTCCATAAGCAACTTAGCCTAGGCACCAAGAGAATCGATTACCTAAATCACTGAGACTCACTCGTATACTATCTTGGAAATATTCCACACAATCTTAAATGTATAAAACATAGCCTAAAGCTTCAATAAAATTTTTATTACACTCGGAAAAACCAAAATCATGCATGAAGTACTAGGACCAAACGACTAGGCTACATGGCCTAGCGTAGGCCAGAATGGCGAATACTTCGCCAAAATAATACTAAGCACGAAAGGAAATCCTATGTAATGCTAAATAGCTAAAATTTATTAAAGCAAAACAACCGGGAATGTCGCTCTGACTAACTAAACTTATCCCTAGCGAGCGACAGCGTCCATGACGCCTCCGGTAGGCTACGGCTCTTGTATCAAAGATTAATCCTATTAATCACTCAAAAATTTACCAAGAGCCTACATTTATACATAAAAGACATTGTACTCAACTTATCAGAGGCCGACGAAGACGGAGAAGCCATGAAAAGTAGAATAAATCCAAGATTTTCGAGAAACACAGGAAAAAACACCGAGTTGTTAAGCTACGGAAAAAGGAATACAGATGGCGCCAGGATTGGCGCCAGGCACGCATACGAATCGGGAGATAGGGAGCCTTGGGAGCGGCTCCCCCTTTTTCTTTCCCGAATTCGTTTCTTGCCAATCGCCCCCTGCGAGATGAAATCTCTGTTCGGGATGCAGATTGCCATGTGGCGTGTCAAGAATACGTCCTCTGATATGTCGCGATATCCCTTTCAGGAGGGATATTCGCTCCAGGAGTTAGAATTCTGGTACCTTAAGGTAAATTCTCTGGGAATATCGCCGTAGTTGTAATATACCCTTGGAAGCTACCCTATAGGAACTTCCATTAGGACGACATGGCTTGAGCCCAATATATATATATATATATATATATATGCATATATATATATATATATATATATATACACATATATATATATATATATATATATGTATATATCCCCATACTTTGACATATCATATATTGTAGAGAGCGTTCGCATGAATTAACGTCGAGGGCAAAATGCAATATATAAAAGGGTTTACATTCATTCGTATAATGTTCTTTTCACTTCGCCAAAATGCAAAGCACTAAAAGAAGAAGCAAACGTATTCTCTCACTGGCTTGGAATTCCAAGAAGGCCATAATTCATTTTCTTTCCTCACAGCAGCCGAACCAGATTTAGTCTTTGTTCCCTGCCTCAGTTTCCTGTACATAAAAGAAAGAGTGAAACAGATAAACAGCCCCTGAGACCCAGATAATCGCTTTAGCGACAGAGATTGATGAAGGTCTTCCAACATTTGTTTCTCGGGTTCTTCTGCCGTAAAGATGATGTTCGATGTCTTTCTTCGGTGCCACGGAAAGGTTGAAATGAATCCCATCTGTTTCGCGTTACCATTTCGGCGCGTTTTGTTAAGCTCCCAGTCGGCCGATAGAAGACATCATTGTAGTGGGGGCCTCATGGATTACGATCTGGCAGTTTTTCTAAACAATTCCTCTAGTTATTCGTTTGAATAATTCTAGTTAGATTGTCGTTAGATAAATAGAAAGGGTTTATATAGAAGGGATTCCAGTTGGAGGAAAAGGAAATTTTATATCCGAAAGCCTGATGTCACAGGAAGGAATATGTTTCCTCCATCATTGCTAATTTGATCATCATTGGCACCAACATGTTCAAGTCTCATGATTAATTCTAACTTTAATATTACTCCTGGTTAATATTTCTTTTAAACCAAGTCAATTCTTTTTGTCTGCAGCATATTTACTAACATTATAGAACGGCAAACATCATTGAAAATCCCAGTACCTGAAATCTTTAGTTACATACTCAATATTGCCTTTCGTGAATGAATTCTACAAACAATCATTCAGTATCAACTCTCTATATCTAGTCTCCATCCAACCAGTACCATCTAAGTCCTTATGTCCTCCCTTTTACCCTTTCTTATACCATTTCATGTAGCTTTATTTAACTTTCACTTCATAGTACAACCAAGGACACCCCTTTCTAGTTGATCCTCAGTGTCCAATGTCTTCCCTGACCACAGACCCCGACCTCAATACTTCATAAGTCTTATCATTATCACCATTCTCGAAAATCATTTATAAAAATCGAGTAAATAGCTCAGTATTGTTGTTATTTCTCCTGCTGCAGTACATTTTTTACATTCCTCTCTGATCTCCTGCATACGTACTGTCCTCTTTCGGCTAGGTATCAGTCTCCATTTCACGCCAGTATTATAATTAAAGACTCTATTTGTAAATTCTTGGAATAAATCCTTTCAATGTCATAGAATGCAGTTACATTTTTATTTACTTCTTCATACATTTAACGCAATTTTCAGTGAAATCACACTTCATCAATGAATTAATCAAAAACTTCTAATTTTGCGAAAACTATTTTTAAACCCAAATTCCTCAATAACTTATGGATTCGTATACTTTATATGCATTTTATACAAATGCTAAAACAAATTTTATCATGAAAACGCAGACATCAATACATGGCAAATACGACAGTTCTGTGTACAGAATAACAAATTATTCTTGACTCTCGATTCGAATGAAATTACCAAAAGAAATTTAAGCATATGCAATGCCATATACTATTATTGGTATAAAATAACACCAGTGCATTCACCTGCACCTACTACACATACTCCCGAGCTTCTGCCCCCAAGTCCATCCGCCTATATGAGGTTGCCAGCATTTACTAGGGTCAAGAGGGACTTGCTTCAAAACAGGAAGGGTGTGCACTTTTCATGTGGACTCCTCATATATGATTAAGGCGTATGCCTGAGAAAACAAACAAACAGACACATACATATATTTATAGTAAACACACACACACACACACACACACACGCACACACACACACACACACACATATATATATATATATATATATTGTATGTACTGTATACGTGTATTTAATATGAAGACATTTATATACACGCATATAAATATATATATATATATATATATATATACAGTATATGTATATATATATATATATATATATATACATACATACATACATACATACATACACCTAATATATTTGTATTTCTTTGCCCATCTATATCACTTGACAACAACAACTTTGTTCAAATGAAAACTTAGAAAGCAAATTTTGGCAATGAAGGGAAAAAATAAAAAAGGTGAGGGATGATTACACTGAAATGCAGACCATTCACAAACGAAAATAGGTCCAGATAAAAAAAAAAAAAGAAGAAGAAAATGAAACCAGAGATAGAACGATGGGAAAAGACCAACTCCATCCCATTTCTCCCCGAGTGCAAATTCTCATTCACAAGAATTTCATCTGCAGTTTGTGTTGCGAGAGGGAGCACTTTCTAATGGGCCTATTCTTGCATGTAATGCAAGTCATGTTTACGGTTTATATTGTGGCAAAGAAAAGAATTTTTTTTCTCATCTTATTTCTCTAAGAAAATATCCCCCCACCCCAACCCCTTAGGCACACCCATGACCCACCAGTGCCTAAATGCGTTTTCCTCCCATTGTCGTATCTTCAAGATGATTGCTCCTTGTCCACCATAAAAGGACACTGGGTATGCAAGTACGCAGTGTCATTTAGTTGAGTATATATTCTTGCGATATCTTTTTCTGTGTATTCCTATTCCTCATAGATAGATAGATAGATAGATAGATAGGTGGGTCCTCATCATCATCTTCAGCCATTAATAGTCCAATGTAGGATAAAGAGCTCTGACATGAGCTTCCACTTGCGCTGTTTATGGATTTTCTATGTCAGTCTATACCACCAAATTTTCTTAGTTCGTCAAATCCTCGTTTTAACTTCCTTCCCCTGCTTAGTTTGCAAGCTCTAGGAACCCATTCCGTTATTCTCAATGTCCATCTATCATCTGTCATTCTCATTATATCTTCTGGCAAGTCTAGTTCTTTTTCATACATGTTAGAAAGTCATTATTCTTTCCACTGCTCTTTGAGCTTATGTTCAAAAGCCTTATAAGGTTTCATGTTTCTGATGCATAGATGGATATAAATTTTTTCCGTTTCAATTTACCAATAAAATTGCATAACCATTATATCGTTAATATCTCTTTTTTTTTATTTTTTTTATTTTGCACTGAACATTTGAAGTTATCATGGCGTAGTACTTAGAGGTAAGACTTCGGGAAGTTGATTACATAAAATGTCTAATGTATAACTTTTCTATACCTCTCTAAACTGCTAAATTCAGTTATAGGTCTCAGGCGACCTCGAGTTTGAAAGACATGGGGCCAACTTCTAAAAACTTAAAATTTCTATTTCAAACCAGCAGAAAAAAAATTGAGATATTGAATAAGCAACACACTTTTTTGGTCGATTTCTACTGATGTAAATCTTAATGCAATGCTCCTTTGACTTTTCAGAAAAACACTGAACTGAATGGAAGCATAAGGTGAAGTATGAGAAAGTATGAGCAGATTACTCTCTCTCTCTCTCTCTCTCTCTCTCTCTCTCTCTCTCTCTCTCAAGTGATAAGATTGATAGGTAAAATTCACAATTTTCTATAATTTATTTTTCAATCACACGCTTTTCATTTGAATTGGAAATGTACGAGATTATTTGAAAGCAACATGTGTGAGAGGTTTCCCTTCATAATTAAAGTACAGAATATAAAATGTCCTTTTCCTGTCGATACACGCTAATTCAGGTGGGGAATCACCTGACGGTAAACCTAAACCGTCTGTACTCTTCAGCACTCGTACAGAGCTGAGATTTAAACAGAATATTACATTATTCTGAGGGCGATAGACCACAAGTTACAATCATTCATTGATATTTTTCAATCACAAACAATTCTGTCCTTTCTTTTTTTCTGATCATGATCATGTATCTAAATGGTACTCCTAATTTAGTCAGGTCAAATTGGGGTAAAATGAAAATTTTCATCTACAGTTTAAGCCTTCACAACTTCAACCCAAAACAAATTTAAAAGCATTTCATCCAATTAGTGTGATATTTAAAGCTTTTCATAAAACTATAGTTTCTATCTATCTATTTATCTATACATACATATATATATATATATATATATATATATATAGAAAGTAGGCTGATTTTGGTATTTGTTTCATTAAGTTAGAATTCACCAAATTACTGTAGGTTCTGCAATCACTCAGGAATTTATTCTCGGATTGATTGATATATCAGCTTTCCTTCTCTTCCACCAGTCTTCAGAATTCTATCTTTGTTTTTTTTTATTTTCTTAATTCCTGTAACATTTTTTTATTTAAAGATGAGATAATCATCTATTAGAGTAATGGTAAACTATTTGTACTCTCCGTTTGAACCTGAACTTAATTTAAGCATTGGGTAGCTCATCGTATAGTATTATACACCATATATATATGAATAAGTATTATGACACATACACACACATATACACACATACACATATATATATGTATATATATATATATATATATATATATATATTGTATATATACCTATATATGCATATAATAAAATGATAATGTCTTATTGGCGTCCAAAATTCAAAGATAGCATCTCTCCGGACAAGTTGTCCTCCAGATAGTTTTCAGGATAACACAAAAAAATTGATTCGAAACATGTGCCGAGACCAAATAATAAATGGAGAAACGTAAATGTCGCCTTCATTTTATTCTGAAAACTATTTGGAAGACAGTTTGTCCGGAGAGATGATATCTTCGAATTTTTGACGTCACTAAGATATTATTTATTCATTATAAAAGTAAAGAAACAAGCCTCAGTACGATATATCTATCTATCTATCTATCTATCTATCTATCTATCTATCTATA
>NC_090728.1:151225136-151229245 GCF_036898095.1 Palaemon carinicauda
CTGCTTCGACTTTTTCTTTCTTTTACGTTCATCATCCACTCAACATTCACAAAGGAAAGTTTGCTCATCAATTTGGTCATTCTTTATTGGAGTCTTTCTTTATTGAATAAAATTCTCTTCTAAATCATTACCACACACAAAGTTGCTTTTCTTACCTCATATATTATTCAGCTCACCTCTCTTTTATATATACTATCGTTCATTTAACTTTCTGACTGCACCTTTTTTTATTCACAAGTCTCTTTTTTAATTTACATTCAAAACCTTGCGTTTGCTCGAAAGAGGAATTGCGTTGCTGTTGTAACAGGTTACTTCTTTTAAAACAGAGGAAAAACGTTTTAAAGTTGATAAATATTTGAACGAGTAAATTAAAAAAAAAAAAAAATTGTTTGATGTTTGACTCGTAATTTTCAGCACGCTATTCTACATTATCTCTTTTCCTCCTTTTTTTAAGTTTGTATAGTTTACATTTGAAATAATTATTTTAATGTAGCTACTGTTTTTAAAATATTTAATTTTATTTGTTCATTACTTCTCTTATAGTTTACTTCACTATTTCCTTTTCTTACTGGCCCATTTTTTCCTGTTGGAGCCCTTGGGCTTATAGTATCCTTCTTTTAAAATTAGGGTTGTAGCTTAACCTGTAATAATAATAATAATAATAATAATAATGATAATAATAATAATAATAATAATAATAATAATAATATAATAATAATAATAATAATAATAAAGAGCATCCAGTGTGTTCCCTAAAACCAGAGTGCAATCAAATTCTCACCCATTATTTTATGGTAATTAATCAATGAATAGGAAACAAAAAAAGACAATTTATGCGGAAATTATTCTGATTTATATGCAGCGCAAAAACATTTCCAATTTATTTTGCTACAACGAGAGAGAGAGAGAGAGAGAGAGAGAGAGAGAGAGAGGAGAGAGTTATCATTAATTTCTCAGGGGTGGTCCTAAATTAGCATGGGTAAAAAGAGGATTATGTTCATTTTGCTAATTTCCTACGAAATTGAAAAGGGATTTTTTTTTTTCAAAGATTTTGAAGAACAATTTGTTTTAAATCTTCTTGAACACTTCAGAGTTTTATCTAAAAATTATTTTCATCATAAACAGGTGATCTCTATAATAATGTACATGTGCAAGTCTGTACCTATGCGTGTTCGTTTGTGAATGTATATGAATAAATCTAAGCAAAAATTCTGTCAATAATCTTTATTATCTTTAAAGGATAATTTCCTTTTACTTTTCTAATTTCTACTCTTGCAACGTTAAAAATACAACTGCTAGATTAATTAACCGTAACTTTAGCTGAACCTTATATTATGTGAAACTAACGTATATCAGTAATCATTTGATATAGACATAGTATTAGAGGAACAATGCTGCAGTGATAAGATAAATAAAATCGAATAATCACCGAGTCTTCACCAATGCTTTTCTCGCCGGAGAATCTAAAGAAACTACGTAAATGAGAGGATTGCTGCAAGAAACACGTTGATGTCACAAAAACCGTTACATTTAATAGTACATATACTGTGTACATACATATGCATAAATACACACACACATACATACATACATATATATATATATATATATGTGTGTGTGTAAACACATATATATAATATGTATATGCATATATATATATATATATATGTAGTATATGCATATACATATTTATATCTAAATGTACTTAAGTATACATATACAGTATGTATATGTATACATATATACAATGCACACACATGCATATACACACATTATATATATATGTATAATATACATATATATATATATATATATATACACACACATATATATATATATATATATACACATATATATATATATATATATATTTATAATGACATCTACGGAGTCACAATGAGAATATGTATACAATGATATTTTATTTATCAGGAGAATGGGGTCCCTCAGCTGTCAGTTCTTGAGATTCCAGGATAAGTCGGAATTTAAATAAGTGGAAAATACAGCATTAATGGAAACAGAACAGGGCTTAGGTTTAAATTGTAACATCGGGTAGAGCCAATTAAGAGGATTCAAACATATTCACATGAATTATTGCACTCGTCTCTGACTAGCCGATTCTACAATCATAGCCAGTGGGAGGCCAAAACGTTATTAAGAGATTCCCTAGAAACGGCCATCCTATACTGTTATATTCAGACAGAAATGTCTTTAGATGTTTAGTCGCCATAAAACAAGTTACATTCTGAATAAGGAACACTATATGTTATATTATCATCATTTCCAGTGCTGTTCTTAATCAACATACGTATCTTGTTTTTTTTTTTTTTTTTTTTTTTTTAATGGTAGGATATCTAATAACATTCATGATATGACAAACGAAGTATATTATTCATTGCCTCTTTTGTTTACAAATAACTTAATTATGCTGGAAAAAGATACAGAGGATGGGATAGAATGAAAAACTGCAGTGATTAAAAAGCAATTGAGAATTACGAATAGAATTATAAGGTCAATAAGATTTTGGAATTCTAAACAGCAACAAGCTGAAAAAATCAAATAACAATAACACAAAAGTAAGCATTAGAAAGAATAAATATTTTTGAAAAAAAAATATGTTTTGTTAATTCTAATTTATTAGCCATCAATTATCCCATTTGTTAGCTCTGAGTACTATCATTCACGCTTTTTTTTTTTTGGCTATTAATATCTATTCATATTAGATAAGAACAAATTTTGTATTTTGAGTGGCTTGAGTGGCTGACTGTAAACTAATATTCAAGAGATTACTTGGCTCTGTATTCCGTCATCTCCTTCAGAATACTAATAACGAAACACGCCAAGGATCTTCCAAATCTTATGTTTGAGTCTTCCAGATTACAAAAAAAAAACGTAAATTTTACAGAAAATTTCTTAATTTTTTATTCATATTGAGATTTTCATTTCTAAATGTCTCCACAAGTCCTCTTGACAATACTTAACAGAAGTTATTGCATACTTATATTTTTTTCGTTTGAGTGCACTTGCACCAGATTCATTGCGCAAACAACTTTGTTAAATCTAAATTATGTCTCCGATTTCACAGTAGATATAAACATCTTGTTTTTGCATTGCAGTAAAGTGTAAAATTCTAATCTGCTCAATAAGGTTTTAGTAAAAAGTGATTTATCAATAACAGCTCAATTGGAGCTATAAAGATCATACTTAATCATAATTTGTAGTATTAGTCATGCATTTCTACGTTGAGAAAGTTTTTCAAACGAGAAAAATACTGTGCAATAATACTTAAAACAACAGGGATATTCAGAATTCTAACATAAGTTGCACGAAAAAAAGACAGAAAAGGAAACAACAACATTAATACGAAGAAAAAAAGGAAACAACAACATTAATACGAAGAAAAAAAGGAAACTCGAAAGCTCCCGAACATATTCACCAAAGGATGATGTAATGAAACATGTTTCAGAGCTAAACTAAACTCCCAAAGTGGGCCTTGGATCTAAAAATCCTCAAGTGCAACAGAAAACAGGGAGACTAACTACCATAAACTCATCTCAGTTGGCGAGTAGGAAGTTGGGCTCTTCTCTCTCTCTCTCTCTCCTCTCTCTCTCTCTCTCTCTCTCTGTCTCCCCAACTCTCGCACAGAACTTGGCAAAAGTCTGGTAAGTGGGATGCTGAGATAAAAGGGAGCGAAACACACTCTACCCGCTACCTGTAAGACAAACTTCCAAACTTCGAACAAAAAGAAGAAGAGCGCAGGATCGATCTGGGAGAGGGGATATGGGGGGGGGGGGAGTGAGTGGGGAGAGAGAAGGATTCGTGAGGAGAAGCAGGATGGAGGAATACAGAAATGAGAGATAGGGATAAGTGTAAGTCATTTGTTAGATGGTAGAATCTAGGAAGTACAAGAAAAGGATGCTATTTATATAGTTAGCGAATTTTCTTGAAATTCAAAATACCTAAGAAACTATTTCTACGGTGCATTACTATCTGCCCAATCTCGCTTATTATGCATAATCTATTTCTTTCTGCAAGCAAATCAGTAACTTGCTAAGGAAAACGATATTTGTATCAGGTTCTAGTAACTTCAAGGTCAAAGATATATAATT
>NC_090728.1:151229268-151287586 GCF_036898095.1 Palaemon carinicauda
TATATGAGGAGGTTTGCGAAATAGTCAATAGCAAATGAGGTGTTGGATAGTATATATATATATATATATATATATATATATATATATATATATATATATATATATATATATATATATATATATATATATATATATATATATATATATATACACACACACACACACACACACATATATATATATATATATATATATATATATATATATATATATATATATATATATATATATATATATATATATATATATATATATATAATATATATATATATATATATATATATATATATATATATATATATATATATATATATATATATATATATATATATATATATGATAAATTTTGCACATTTAGACGTGTTTTTCATATTCAAATAAGCCATATAAATTTTTCGATACATTAATGTCTGGATTCTCTTAACGACCTCGGGATCAGAGCCCCAGGCGAAATCACACAAAGACAAGAGCTTGTGACCGGCCGGGAATCGAACCCTGGTCTGTAAGCTTGTATAGACAGTGACTAAACCACTTGGCCACGAAGAAAGATAAAAGTCAATGACAATTCTTCTGTACTTATACCTGTCGAATTCAGGTGTCTTGTACTTAGAATTGAAATCAACCCATCTTCACCATCGTAGCTAATTGGTAGTTTGTTACTTGGCATTCGATTAATGATAAATTTTGCATATTTAGACGTGTTTTTCATATTCAAATAAGCCATATAAATTTTTGATACATTAATGTCTGGATTCTTTTAACGACCTCGGGATCAGAGCCCCAGACGAAATCACACAAAGACAAGAGCTTGTGACCGGCCGGGAATCGAACCCTGGTCGGCAAGCTTGTATAGACAGTGACTAAACAACTTTTGTCCTTGTGTGATTTTGCCTGGGGCTCTGATCCCGAGGTAATAGGAAGGCGAAACTCTAATGAAACCCAGTTGTTTGACATTATTTATAAGTAAAACTAGATTCATATGTTCGACAAAATTCATCCATAGGTGTACATATATATATATGAATTTATACATACACACATATATAAATATATGTATATATATATATATATATATATATATATATATATATATATATGTATATATATATAACGGATTTTGAGCGAAGCGAAAAATCTATTTTTGGGTGAGATGGCCATGTCGTCCTGATGGAAGTTCCTATCGGGTAGCTTCCTAGGGTATATTACAACTACGGCGATATTCCCTGAGAATTTACGTTAAGGTACCAGAATTCTAACTCCTGGAGCGAATATCCCTCATGAAAGGGATATCGCGACATATCAGAGGACGTATTCTTGACACGCCACATGGCAATCTGCACCCCAAACAGAGATTACGTATCGAGAGGGGTCAATTGGCAAGAAACGAAATCGGGAAAGAAAAAGGGGGAGCCGCTCCCAAGGCTCCCTATTCTCCAGTTTCGTAAGCGTGCCTGGCGCCAATCCTGGCGCCATCTGTATTCCTTGTAGCGTACACGAGGTGCTACAGATACTGTATGTTGGGAGGGGTCCTACAGCCCTTTTCATAGAAAGGGAAGGGCGGGTCCATCAGGACGACATGGCCATCTCACCCAAAAATAGATTTTTCGCTTCGCGCAAAATCCGTTTTTTGGGCTCAAGCCATGTCGTCCTGATGGAAGTATACCAGAGCATTACTGTATCTGTGGATTCTCAGAACGTGCCGTACTCCCCGGAGGTAATTTTTCCCCGGTCGACTAGACCTAGAGACCTAAGATGTTACCGGTATACATCTTTTCAACTAACTATAAACCATGTTAGAGCTTTCTGCCCCCTACAGGGAAGAGTCCTACTAGACTCTGGAAAAGTCTCGAAGAGTACATATACCTATGTATGAATACCAGGCAAGCTAATATAGTGGTCTCACCCTATATTAAGTAAAGCATAGTTTGTAAAGAACCCCTGCGTCAATATGAAATATCGACCAGTTCTCCGCACAATACTTGTATTGGACAAAGGTTTATATCCGCATAGGAAGAATCTTGTAAAACCGCCACCGTCCCTTTATGGGACGGAGTCCTCCCGTTAAGGCAGGGGTTCTCAACCTTTTTCCCGTCAAGTACCCCCTGAGATATAAGACCATTTACCAGTACCCCCCCGGTAATCTGACATCGAACAAAATGGTAATTTAGTAACTAACTCAATGTACAATGGTACAACATAGGATATTATGAAATTATTCAAATTTTTATTACTTTATTGAGATGAAACATGAATATTCCAAGTATTTTACAGTGATACTACACATGCAGAAATGAAACAATATTTCCTTTATCAACCATTACTGAACTTCAGTGTGAAGGCTGTGCCTGTCTGTTACAGACAAGTTTCTCAATTCGAGGAGCAGTATTAGACAGGCACAATCGTAGGTCATGTTCCACATTAAGCCGTGATCGATGTTTGGTTTTCATGTTCAACAGCGTTGAAAATCCTTGCTCACTCAGATAAGTACTAGGGAACATCAACAAAGAGTTCAGAACTACTTTAGATACAACAGGGTAAATCTCACTCATTTTAGCCCAGAACTTGGTTAGGGAAAGTGTTTCAAATGCATCTTTTGCAACAGAGTCGTTCACCAACTCTAAGAACTCCTCTTGCATGTTATCTGGGAGAAGGTGCACATTCACAATGAAAGGGTTTCTAATCAATTTTGATTCCAATTCACTCAATTCGGGGAAGTAAGACTGCAGCTCCATCCGCAGAGAAGCTAGATGTGATTGCACAAGTTGCATCACATCTTGTTTTCCAGTGTTTTGACTTTTATCAAGTGCCTCACCAAGGTGTTCAAACATGCTAAGATTTCCATCTTTGACCTTCCCTTCCCTAAGCTCCAGCTTCATGGTCAGTGACCTAAGTTTGTCCATGAAATCACTCACTGTGGCAAAACGGCCTTGGAGGGATAAGTTAAATGAGTTGAGGCGTAAGAATATGTCACTCAGGTAGGCCAGCTTCTGAAGCCACTGGCTGTCTGACAATTTCTTGGTGAACTCAAGTGACTTAGCCTTGTTGTCACATTTGAAGAATTCAGTGAGCTCCTCCTTTAGTGAGTCTACTCTTATACCACATTCCCCCTCGACAGCCAGCAAACCTCAGTGTGAAGGAGCAACACTTCTTCATCACTTCCAAACTCTTGGCACAGAAGGGAAAACAGTCTTGTATTTAGGGCGCTTGACTTGATGGCATTTACCATGTGCACAACATCATCCAGGACTAATTTTAAATCAGGTGGGAGAGTTTTGGATGCCAGGGCATATCTATGAAGCATGCAATGAAGATGCTTGGTTTCAGGATTCATCTGATTCACTCTTCCTCGAAATCATGATCGACGACCAAGCATTGCTGGTGCTCCGTCAGTTGTGCATGCACATACATTATTCCAAGACAGTCCTTCTTTCTCAAAAAACAATGAGACTTCATTGAAAATGTCTTCACCTCTAGTAGTCGTATTCAAGGTATGACAGAACAAAAACTCTTCCTTGAAATCTTGACCAGTGACGTATCGCACAAACAATAGGAGTTGTGCACAATCAGCCACGTCAGTCGACTCGTCAAGCTGGATTGCAAATTTTCCTAAAGAGGCTTCCTTTAATTCAGCAATTACTTGTTGTTTGACATCCTCAGACATATCTACTATTCGTCGATGAACAGTATCATTTGAGAGAGGTACTGATGTGACCTTCTGCTCAGCATCACAACCAATAACACAACGTATAATAATATCTTTGCAGCAAGGAACTATCAACTTTTCTGCAATGTTGTGAGGTTTCTTTTCTTGTGCAATTCTCAGTGATACCATGTAGGATGCACGCAAACCAGCTTCATTTTGTTGCCTGAAATGTCCCGAACGATTGCAGCGTGCTCGCTTCAATCCCTCTTCCTTTTGCTTGAAGAAAGCAGCATTCTTGCTTATAAAACTTGGATGACAGCTGTTTAGATGGCGTTTGAGAAAGCTAGGCTTCATGCACTCCAGTGACAAAACTTTGTGGCCCCTCCGTCACACACACACACACACACACACACACACACACACACACACTCTCTCTCTCTCTCTCTCTCTCTCTCTCTCTCTCTCTCTCTCTCTCTCTCTCTCTCTGAGCAGATGTAACTATCTAAAAAAAATTTTTTCGTCAGCCATCTAAGTACCCCTTGAAATCTGGTTTTGAACCCCTGGGGGTTCGCGAACCCCAGGTTGAGAACCCCTGCGTTAAGGGAAAGCATAAACCAATGCAATATAGCTTTCATGAAGGAACAATTCTTTAAGAATTATCCCAGATAAAGTACATAGAATGAATACTCAATTATACCAATAAATTGACACAGGTGAAGGAGACAAAAGGTTCTCAAGAACAAGTTTATTGACAGACAATAAATAGACAGGTTAACAACAATTATATATATATATATATATATATATATATATATATATATACATATATATATATATATATATATATATATATATATATATATATATATAAGAGGACAACCCAAAACTTTAAGCATAAGTATGATAGTAAACAGAACTTGTTTATCTGAAAGAGAAAAAACATTAATGCCACTTTTAAGATACCGAGGTATCAAAGTCATAAAAGTCTGTATTACAAATCAATCACATTAGCGTTAGAAACGCTCGGCAAACATGTCTGCACTTATGCTAGGTTCACCTTTGGAAATGGAACAGTCTACGTGGGCAACTCAGTGCCCTCACTTAGTTTGTAGTACAGTATGTAACTACACACTCACCCTGGAATTAATCGTCCCAATTAAAACCACTGTTCCTCGCAGAGTTAAACAGTAGGGTTAACGACGCGACCCACTGCTACCACAGATCTCTTTAGTTCCTCTACTTGCTTCGCATAGTGGCGAAAGAACACTCTGGAAGACTTCCAGCCAGTGTATGAACGGAGATGTTCAAAATCCATACAATTAAAGAAATTTAAGGATGAGGCAACTTTCCTCGGATCGTGACCTGCTGGTGTACTGTCAGGATCCGCTCTGCGAATAAAATATGTGATTTTCGCTCTGAGTTGATTCAGAGATAAATTTGAGCCTGATGTTTCTCCCCTGAATAGTTGACCACCCTTGAAGTCTGAAGTTCTACGAAGATAGACCTTTAGGCATTCTACTGGACATAGAGATGCATCTTCTTTCAGAGGGCAGATTCTCCAGGGACCCCACCTGTTGGTGGGTAACTCCTTCTTGGCGAGAAACGTAGGATCCGGAAACAGGTTCAGTTCTCCCCCATCCAGGAACTGAACACGACCTGCCTCTCTCGAGAGGGCTACAATCTCACTAACCCTGGCCCCGGACGCGAGTGCAAATAGGAAAATAACTTTTTGTGTCAAATCCTTTAACGCACACTCCTCATTGCTCAAGAGAGAAGCGAAATGAAGAACTTTGTCTAAAGACCATGAAATGGGCTTTGGAGGTGCTGAAGGTCTGAGCCTAGCGCAGGCTTTCGGAACTTTATTAAAGATCTAGTTACCTAGGTCGACCTGGAAGGCATATAAAATGGGTCTTGTCAAAGCAGACTTACACGCCGAAATCGTGTTAGCTGCCAACCCTTGACCATGGAGGTGGATGAAGAAAGATAAGCAGAAGTCTGTCAAGATCTCCTGCGGATTCTTTGCCTTGACAAAGGCCACCTATTTTCTCTAAGATGACTCATATTGCCTTCTAGTAGATTTACACTTATATTCCTCTAGGAAGTCTATGCTGGCTTTCGAAATCCCCAAACGCTTTCTCACCGCTAGGGAGAGAAAATCATGAGCTGCAGGGTCTGGGTTTTCTTTAATGAAGCGCAGACAGTCAACTTCTGGACTCGCTGGGTCAGAACTGGATCTGGTAGCGGTAAAAACTTCAGCCGCAGTTCCAATGCCAGGGGGAACCACACGCTGTTCGGCCACTTGTGGGCCACTATTGCCGCTACCCTTTGAAGGATCTCAGTTTGTTGAGGACCCTCAACAGAAGGTTGTGAGGAGGGAACAGATAAATCCTGGACCATCTGTTCCAGTCAAGGGACATCGCGTCCACTGCTTCCGCTAAGGGGTCCTCGTACGGGGACACGTACAGGGGCAACTTCTTGTTGTCTTTCGTCGCAAAGAGGTCTATCTGCAGTTCTGGGACTTGATTCAGAATGAAGGAGAATGATCCTGCGTCTAAGGACCATTCCGACTCTATCGGTGTGAACCTGGATAGAGCGTCTGCTGTCACATTGCGGACTCCTTGAAGGTGAACTGCCGACAGGTACCACTTCTTCTTTTCCGCCAATCGGAAGATGGCCAACATCACCTGGTTGAGAGGTGGTGACCTCGATCCTTGTCGATTCAAGCATCTCACAACTACCTCGCTGTCCATCACCAACCTTATGTGGATCGAGTGACGCGGGGAGACTTTCTTTAAGGTAAGGAGCACTACCATAGCTTCTAGAAAGTTTATGTGAAAGGTCTTGAATAGCTTGGACCAAGTCCCCTGGACTTTTTTCCGATGAGAGTGACCTCCCCATCCCTCCCTCGAGGCGTCTGAGTGAATCGTCACCGACGGGGGAGGTGGCTGAAGAAGAACCGACTTCTTTAGATGTCTGGCTTAGGACCAAGGCCTGAGAAGAGTACGTAGCTGAAGCGGAACTGGTCTTCTCAGATCTCTTCGCGCGTTTGATGCATAACTTCTCCAAACTCCGGTTGCATCCTTTAGCTGTGCTCTTAGCACTGGGTCTGTCACCGAAGCAAACTGGAGAGAGCCCAGTACCCTCTCCTGTTCGCGTCTTGATATCCTTTCGGAATCTAGAAGTCTCTTGACAGGACCCGCTATCTCCTTCCTTTTCTTCGCCGGGATGGAGAAACGGTGTGACATTAGGTCCCAGTGGATTCCCAGCCACTGGAACTTTTGAGATGGAGAAAGTCGAGACTTTTTTCTGTTGATCTTGAAGCCTAGGTACTCTAGGAACTGGATCACTTGACTGGAAGCTTGCAAGCATTCTGTCTCGGATGCTGCCCACACCAGCCAGTCGTCCAGGTAGGCTACTACCTGAATTGCCTTTAGGCGTAATTGTTTGAGAGCTACGCTCGCAAGCTTCGTGAAAATCCTTGGGGCTATATTTAGCCCAAATGGCATGGCTCTGAAGGCGTATAGTCTTCGTTGTAGCCTGAACCCTAGGTAGGGGGAGAGTCGACGGTTGATTGGAACGTGCCAATAGGCGTCTGACAAGTCTATAGAGACGGAATATGCCCTCTTGGGCAGTAAGGTCCTTATGTGTTGCAGTGTTAGCATCTTGAATTTGCAATTAACTATGAACTTTTTGAGTGGCGACAAGTCCAGTATGACTCTGAGCTTTTCTGAGTCTTTCTTGGGAACACAAAACAGCCTCCCTTGGAATTTGATGGACTTTACCCTTCGGATCACTTTTTACTCCAACAGTTCTTGAACGTACTCCTCCAGAACGGGGGTGGAGTGTTGGAAAAACCGAGGGCACGGGGGTGGAGTGTTGGAAAAACCGAGGGCACGGGGGTGGAGTGCTGTACCAGCTCCAGCCCAGTCCATTCTTGAGTAGGCTGTGGGCCCTGGGATCGAAGGTCCACCGATCCCGAAAATTCTGAAGTCTCCCTCCTACCGGCATCATTTCACATGGACTGCCGTCCTGAGGTCTTGCCTCCCTGACCGTGACCACCCCTGAAAACCCCTTCCCCTTGAGGGGCGCCTAGACGAGCCTCTGGCTGCTCCTCTAGGCTTTGCTCGAAAGGAAGTAGACTGCCCTTCGAACGTTGGGGTGAGTACCGTGGACTGTGTCGACACAGCCTGGGGTACCCACTGAAATGTGGTCAGGGTTTGTGCCACCTTCTGGGGCACTGAAGGCAATGGCACTTGCAGTTGCTGTTGCTGTCTAAGAGGCTTGGCTGGCCGAGACGGTAGCCTAGTTCTCATAGTCTTCCTCTTAGGTTGAGGACCCTCATCCGGGGAAGACTTTCTTTTGTTAGCCAGGCCCCACTTCTGGAGAAGGTTTCTATTCTCCAAGGCGGCCTTATCAACAACTTCTTTGACCAATTCGGTAGGGAAAAGGTCTTTGCCCCAAATGTTGGAGGAGATTAGTTTCCTTGGCTCGTGCCTCACCGACGCCGAGGTGAACACGAACTCCCTACAAGCTCTCCTCGCCTTGACGAAGCTATAAAGATCCTTCGTCGCTGTGGCCAGATGAGTCTTGGTCACCACCATGAACATTTCATGGACCTTGGGGTCACTTGCCATCGTCTCAAGAGTAGTCTGAAGAGACATCGAGGCAGCCAGTCTTTCTTTTGTCTCGCACTCTCTCCGCAAAAGAGAGTCAGACAGCTTAGGGAGGTCCTCGCCGAACTGACGTCCGGCAATATCAGCCTCCAACTTCCCAACTGAGAACGTAAGATGGACGTCCTTCCAGTCTTTGTGGTCTATAGGCAGGGCCAGCGATAAGGGTTTACACTCCTCCATGGAGGGGCAAGGCTTGCCGGCCTCGACTGCTTTTAGTACAGCCGCAAACCCTTTCTGTAAAAAGGGGAAGGCTCTAGCAGGAGAGGATACAAAGGAAGGGAGCTTCTTACTCAATGCAGCTACATTTGAGTTCGAGAAGCCCCTCTCTTTCATCGAGGATGAAAGAAAAGCTTGAGCCTCAGCATGGTCCATCACTATGTTCTCCTTCGGCTCTGTCTCCTCCTTTGAAGCTGGTTCCTTCCTCAGCCGGACATAACAGTCCGGATATGACGCCTTGTTGTGCCAGAATTCCACCTCCTCTAGGGGAACTGAACCCAACTTATCCGAGATGACGATCTTTCCAGTCGTCATCGGCATGTGCTCAGCATACCTCCATGGGTTAGCATCTGAGCACAAGGGAAGGTCTTTCACATTGAGCCTTTTCTGAGGCCCATGTGATGCTGCAAGGTTCTGCATCCGCAGTTCCATTGCAGCCGCCTTCTCCTGATTCTCCTTCTGCATTTGTTGGATCATTCCAACAATGGAGGAGAGGGCCTGTCCCAGCTCTACTGGGAGAGCGGCCGATGTTGAGGGAATAGGCTCCGGGATCTGAACCGGAGTAGCCGACACCTCGTCGACCTCTTCCTCCACAACGTCTGGGGCTTGAACTTCATCCTGGGCTTCTGCCAGGAGGTCTTCCTCCAGACGCTCATCCACGTCAGACATCCTGTCATCCAACTGGATGTCTTGCATAGCGACCGCGACTTCAGCATCAACCTGGATCTGAACTTGGGGGATCTCCTCTTGAGGCTGTGGAATCACTGCATCAGCTGATGCCCTAGGGAAAAGATACGCCCTCATCTTCTCACTTGGAAGATAAGGTCCAGAGGTATTCTTCTGGAAGCCCCTTACCCAGGTACGAAGCTTCTCCCTTGCTATATCCCTTGATTCCGCCGTCCTAGGGGAATCAAAGGCCTCAGTAATCAGGTTAGTGCACACGGTACATACCTGAGGGTCCCAATACTGGAGATCACCCTTGGAGACAGCGCATGCTGCGTGCCTCCTACAAAACTCATGTCCGCAGAGGTTCTTGCTGCGGACGTTGCAGAAAACACTTCCGCACTTCGGGGGGTCCTCCTGTAAAGAGAAGAAATTTCCATGAGTATCAAGTGAACTATGTATCACTGGATATGCATAGTATAGCATAACAATTCAGAAAGGAAAGACACACACTTGTGTTTCCTTCACAACCAATTGTTGCAGCCTTCCAGATAATAAAATCGAATGGTTAATCTCTTCTGGAGTAACCAATGCAAAGTTTCCAGAGGAAACAGGTGGAGCTCACACCTAAGCAATGATTTTAAAATCCTGGATAATAGACAAGAAAGAACTCACTTTCTTATCTGTAAGGCAACAGCAAAGGGCTGTGCAAGACAACACAAAAGTGTTAGAACACACAGTGCTGTACCAAAACTTATACTATAGTATTCTTCCTACAGTATATGTTATACTGAAGAATACTGGTACAGTATAGAAGGTAATACTAGCTTTAAAGTATACTACTTAACAGCTATAAGGTGGCAGAACGCTGGTTCAAATGCATGTGCCGGCCGGCAACAGCCAATGTCGGCCGGCAATGACTGCCGGCCGGCAATGACTGCCGGCCGGCAACTACACAAGGTAGTACCCGGCTGCCGGCCACGCTCTTGGCGACCGGCAGACAAGGGCTGACATTAGCCGGCCGGCAAAGGTACACACCCGATGCCAGCCGGCAGCAAAAGAACCAGAGGACTACGACTGCCCGGCTGCCGGCCTCATAGGCCGGCAGCCGGGTCGGGTACAGCACTAGAAGAAAACAGAATGGATACCGGGATAAGAGCGTACACTACCTCCAAGCCAGGCAATCCGAAAGAGTGCATATAAGGAAGGGGAGAATCTAATTCAGGCTTCCTGACCAATGCCGTCTGGTTCTACAGGCAGGCATGGATGAGGGACCAAGGGAGGTCCGGGCAGCACTCAAAGCAGAAGATCCTTGCCGGCCGGCAGCTCTGCCGGCCGGCAAGGGATTGAGTCAATTCCACATCCTAACCTATCCTAGGTCCAGATGTAGAATGACGTACAGTACTGTAATGGCTAGGCCATTACGGAGATAGAGGGGGAAGGGACAAAAGAGGGTCCTATCAACCTTGCTTTAGTGAAGGATCACCCGCAGCCAAGAAAGCTCATCTTAGCCTAAGGGGGATCAGCAATACTTGCCAGCTCCCAGAGAACCAAAGCAAGGAAGGTGTTGCTACTCCCAGGGAAAGGATCTTATCCTCCCCCGAGAACAGCAACAAGGACTAGTCTGGTAGATCACAAAAGAAGGAATCATCTCGTACAGAAACCTTCGGTAGTGACTTAAGGAGGCTCAGCCTCCTATGTCTGTGTCAGGCCAGCGAGGGAGACTCTACCCCAAGCCAGACGAACACAAACTCAGACTAAAAACTCTGTTGTTCTGTCCCACTCTGAAACCAGACTTACTGGAACAGGAGGGTACAGTAACACCCAAGTATAGTTTTATCGAAAGTTCATTCAGATAAACCACTTAGGGATAAGCCCAAGGCTTAAACAGAGGGAAAGGGATTGCATAACTTCTCCGAAGAAAAGAAAGCAACCGGGGAGTATGAAAAAGTATACTAAGGCTCCATAAGCAACTTAGCCTAGGCACCAAGAGAATCGATTACCTAAATCACCGAAACTCACTCGTATACTATCTTGGAAATATTCAACACAATCTTAAATGTATAAAAAACAGCCTAAAGCTTCAATAAAATTTTAATACACTCGGAAAACCAAAATCATGCAAAAAGAACTAGGACCAAACGACTAGGCTACATGGCCTAGCGTAGGCCAGAGTTGGCGAATACTTCGCCAAAATAATACTAAAGCACGAAAGGAAATCCTATTTAATGCTAAATATCTAAAATTTATTAAAGCAAAACAACCGGGAATGTCGCTCTGGCTAACTAAACTTATACCTAGCGAGCGACAGCGTCCATGACGCCTCCGGTAGGCTACGGCTCTTGTAACAAAGATTAATCCTATTAATCACTCAAAAATTTACCAAGAGCCTACATTTATACATAAAAGAAATGGTACTCAACTTATCAGAGGCCGACGAAGTTGGAGAAGCCATGAAAAGTTGAATAAATCCAAGATTTGCGAGAAACACAGGAAAAAACACCGAGTTGTTAAGCTACGCAAAAAGGAATACAGATGGCACCAGGATTGGCGCCAGGCACGCTTACGAAACTGGAGAATAGGGAGCCTTGGGAGCGGCTCCCCCTTTTTCTTTCCCGATTTCGTTTCTTGCCAATTGACCCCTCTCGATACGTAATCTCTGTTTAGGGTGCAGATTGCCATGTGGCGTGTCAAGAATATGTCCTCTGATATGTCGCGATATCCCTTTCATGAGGGATATTCGCTCCTGGAGTTAGAAATCTGGTACCTTAAGCTAAATTCTCTGGGAATATCGCCGTAGTTGTAATATACCCTAGAAAGCTACCCGATAGGAACTTCCATCAGGACGACATGGCTTGAGCCCAAATATATATATATATATATATATAACGGATTTTGAGCGAAGCGAAAAATCTATTTTTGGGTAAGATAGCCATGTCGTCCTGATGGAAGTTCCTTAAAGGCAGCTTCCTAGGGTATATTACAACTACGGCGATATTCCCAGAGAATTTACCTTCAGGTACCCAGAATTCTAACTCCTGGAGCGAGTATCCCTAAAAAAGACCTTAGGGATATCGTAAATATCAGTGGACGTATTCTTGACACGCCTCATAGCAATCTATACCCCGAATAGAGTTAACACTTCGTAGGGGTAAAATGGCAAGAAAACGAAAACGATAAGAAAGGGGGGAGCCGTTCATAAGGCATCCCTCCTCCCCGTTTCGAAAGCGTGCCCTGCGCCGCTCACGGCGCCATCTGTATTCCTTGGATACGATACACGAGGTGCTACAGATACTGTATGTAGGGAGGGGTCCTACTATCCTTTTCACTCTTATTTATTTTTGAAAAGGAGCAGGGCGGGTCCATCAGGACGACATGGCTATCTTACCCAAAAATAGATTTTTCGCTTCGCTCAAAATCCGTTTTTTGGGCTCAAGCCATGTCGTCCTGATGGAAGTATACCAGAGCATTACTGTATCTGTGGATTCTCAATACGTGCCGTACTCCTCAAGAATGTTTCTTAGTCAACTCGACTGACAGACCTAAGATGTTACCGTTATACATCTTTTCACTAATCATAAGCCATGAGAGTGCTTCCTGCCCCCTACAGGGAGGAGTCCTACTAGACTCTAGAAACGAACGAAGAGTACATATACCTATGTATGAATCACTCGCCAGCCAGTACCATATAGTGGTCTCACTCTATATGAAGCGAAGTCTTACGGGACTACAGTATCCAAAAGAAAAAGTCCCGACCAGCACCCTGGTCGAAGTAAAATTAGACAAAAGGTTATATCTGCGTAGGATTAAACTTGCTGCTACCACCATCCTCAGAAAGGGGTGGAGTCCTTATTGCTAAGGAAAGTATAAACCAGTATAATCCAGGCTTTGCATTAAGGAATAGGCTATTATAGATATCCCCGATTAATATACATAGGCTAAATGCTCAAAAAACAATATGAAATCAAAAATATAGGTGAAGGAGACGCAAGGTTCCCGAGAACAAGTTTATTGAGAAACAATAAATAGACATGGTCACCATAAATATGTACATATGCTAGGTGGATGACCAACAATTTTCACAAGTACTGTAGTGCATGGATGAATGATTATCTGAAAGAAAACATATGTGTCACTTACACATACCCCGGTATCAAACTTAACGTCCATGTTACTACTTCGCTGACAATAGCGTTGGCAAACGCTTGGCACACCTGTCTGTACTTGTGTTACCATCACCATAACGTTGGAACAGTCACTGTGGGCTCTGAGAGCCTACACTACCAGTTATATCAACATATATAACTAACTATTCACCCAAGAATCCAAGTCCCAAATGATTCCGCTGTTCCTCGCAGAGTTAAACAGCAGGGTTAACGACGCAACCAACTGCTACCACAGACCTCTTTAGCTGCTCCACTTGCTTAGCATAGTGGCGAAAGAATACCCTGGAAGACTTCCAGCCAGTGTATGAACGAAGGTGTTCAAAATCCATAAAGTTAAAGAAGTTTAATGATGAAGCAACTTTCCTCGGATCATGACCTGCGGGTGAACTGTCAGGATCCGCTCTGCGAATAAAATATGTAATTTTCGCCCTAAGTTGATTTAAAGATAAATTCGAGCCCGATGTTTCTCCTCTGAATAGTTGGCCCCCATGGAAGTCTGAAGTTCTACGAAGATAGACCTTAAGGCATTCTACGGGACATAGAGATGCATCTTCTTTCAGAGGGCAGATTCTCCAGGGACCCCACCTGTTGGTGGGCAACTCGTTCTTAGCGAGAAACGTAGGGTCCGGAAACAGGTTCAGTTCTCCCCCATCCAGGAACTGAACTCGGCCCTCCTCTCTCGAGAGGGCCACAATCTCACTAACTCTGGCCCCAGAAGCAAGGGCAAAAAGGAAGATCACTTTTTGAGTCAGGTCCTTCAACGCACATTCCTCATTATCTAGTAATGAGGCAAAATGAAGGACTTTGTCTAATGACCATGAAATAGGCTTTGGAGGAGCTGATGGTCTAAGCCTAGCACAGGCCTTTGGGATCTTATTAAACATCTCGTTAGCGAGGTCTACCTGGAAGGCATATAGAATGGGTCTTGTTAGAGCTGACTTACATGTAGAAATTGTGTTCGCCGCCAGCCCCTGTCCGTGGAGGTGAATGAAGAAGGATAGGCAGAACTCCGTAGAGATCTCGTGCGGGTTCTTATCTTTGACAAAGGCTACCCATTTCTTCCATGCAGATTCGTACTGCCTCCTAGTAGACTTACACTTGTATTCTTCCAGGAAGTCGATACTATCTTTCGAGATTCCGAACCGTTTCTTCACCGCTAGGGAGAGAAAATCATGAGCTGCAGGGTTCGGGTTTTCTGTAATGAAGCGAAGACAGTCGACTTCTGGACTTGCTGGGACAGAACTGGGTCCGGGAGTGGTAGAAACCTCAGTCGTAGTTCCAGAGCCAGAGGGAACCATACACTGTTCGGCCACTTGTGGGCCACTATTGCTGCTACTCCCTTGAAGGATCTCAGTTTGTTGAGGACCCTCAACATCAGATTATGAGGGGGAAACAGGTAGATCCTGGACCATCTGTTCCAATCGAGGGACATCGCATCTATTGCTTCTGCCGAGGGGTCCACATATGGGGACACATATTTCGGCAGCTTCTTGTTGTCCTTCGTCGCGAAGAGGTCTATCTGCAGTTCTGGGACTTGTCTCAAGATGAAAGAGAATGATCCTGCGTCTAGGGACCATTCTGTCTCTATCGGTGTTACCCTGGATAGAGCGTCCGCGGTCACATTCCGGACTCCTTGAAGGTGAACTGCTGACAGGTGCCACTTCTTCTTCTCCGCCAGTCGGAATATGGCTAACATTACCTGGTTGAGAGGTGGGGATCTCGATCCCCGCCGATTCAGACATTTCACAACCACCTCGCTGTCCAGTACCAACCTTACGTGGATCGAGTGACGTGGGGATACTTTCTTCAGGGTAAGAAGTACTGCCATAGCTTCTAGAAAGTTTATATGAAAGGTCCCAAATAGCTTGGACCAGATTCCTTGCACTTTTTTCCGATGGGAGTGACCCCCCCACCCTACCTTTGAGGCGTCTGTGTGGATTGTCACTGACGGGGGGGGTGGCTGAAGAGGTAGAGACCTCTTTAGACGACTGGCTTGAGACCACGGTCTGAGAAGAGAACGTAGTCGAAGTGGGACCGGTCTCTTCAAGTCCCTTCGCTCTTTCGATGCAAAGGTTCTCCATACTCCCGCTGCATCTTTTAGCTGTGCTCTTAGCACTGGGTCTGTTACTGATGCAAACTGAAGAGAGCCCAAAACCCTCTCTTGTTCGCGTCTTGATATCCTCTCGGAACCTAGAAGTCTCCTGACAGACCCTGCTATTTCCTTCCTCTTTGACATCGGGATGGAAAGACGGTGTGACACTAAATCCCAGTGAATTCCCAACCACTGGAACCTCTGAGCTGGAGAAAGACGAGACTTCTTTCTGTTGATCATGAAGCCTAGATATTCCAGGAACTGAATCACTTGTAGGGAAGCTTGCAAGCATTCTGCTCTGGATGCTGCCCACACCAACCAATCGTCCAGGTAGGCTACTACCTGGAACCCTTTTAGGCGTAACTGTTTGAGAGCTGCGCTCGCAAGCTTCGTAAAGATCCTTGGGGCTATGTTTAGTCCGAAGGGCATCGCCCTGAAAGCGTAAAGTTTTTGTTGTAGCTTGAATCCTAGGTAGGGGGAGAGACGACGACTTATTGGAACGTGCCAATATGCGTCTGACAAGTCGATGGAGACGGTATATGCCCTCTTGGGCAGTAAGGCCCTTATGTGTTGTAACGTTAACATCTTGAACTTGTGGTTCACTATGAACTTGTTGAGTGGTGACAAGTCCAGAATGACTCTGAGTTTCCCCGAGTCTTTCTTGGGAACACAAAACAGCCTCCCTTGGAACTTGATGGACTTTACCCTCCTGATCACCTTTTTCTCCAACAGATCTTGGGTGTACTCCTCCAAAACGGGGGTGGAGTGTTGGAAAAATTGAGGGCACTGGGGCGGAGTACTGTACCAACTCCAACCCAGTCCATTTTGGAGAAGGCTGTGGGCCCAGGGATCGAAGGTCCAGCGATCCCGGAAATACTGAAGTCTCCCACCTACCGGCGACACTTCACTTTGACTGTCCTGCAGTCTTGCCTCCCTGGCCGCGACCACCTCTGAATCCTCGTCCCCTAGAGGGGCGTCTTGATGACCCTCTAGCTGCTCCTCTGGGCCTTGCACGAAACGTGGTCGACTGTCCCTCGAACACGGGATTGAATGCCGGGGAAGCTGATGACATGGCTTGGGGAACCCATTGGAAGGTGGTCGGGGTCTGGGCTACCAGTTGTGGAACCGGAGGCAAAGCTGGCTGTTGCTGCTGTTGTCTTTGCTGTTTGAAGGACTTGGCTGGACGGGAGGAAAACCTTGACTTCTTCGCCTTTCCTTTCGGCTGAGGGCCCTCATCCGGAGAAGACTTCCTCTTAAGGGACAGGCCCCACTTCAGGAGAAGATTGCGGTTCTCAGTGGCTGCCTTGTCCACGATCTCTTTGACCACGTCCTTGGGAAAGAGATCTTTACCCCAGATGTTGGATGAAATTAGCCTCTTGGGTTCGTGCCTCACTGTGGCCGAGGCGAACACAAACTCCCTACAGGCCCTCCTTGCTTTAACAAAGCAATAGAGGTCCTTGGTTACTGTGGCCAGATGGATTTTGGCCATAACCATGAACATCTCTGGCATCTTGGGGTCGCTAGCCATCGTCTCCATGTTGGTCTGGAGAGACATCGAGGCTGCCAGGCGCTCCTTTGTGTCCAATTCCCTCCGTAGAAGGAATTCCGACAACTTGGGAAGGTTTTCGCCGAACTGCTGTCCTGCAATGTCGGCGTCCAACTTCCCAACCGAGAAAGTAAGGTGCACCTCCTTCCAGTCCTTATTATCCATTGGCAATGCCAGCGATAGAGGTTTACATTCCTCCAAAGACGGGCACGGCTTGCCAGCTTCAACCGCCTTGATGACGGCCGCAAACCCCTTTTGCATAAAGGGGAAGGCCCTAGCCGGGGAGGATACAAAGGAGGGGTGCTTCTTACTCAAGGCGGCAACCTTTGAGTTTGAGAACCCCCTCTCCTTTAAAGCAGCTGTCAAAGTGGCTTGAGCCTTGGAGTGATCCAGGATAATCACCTCCTTTGGTTCCGTCTCCTCCTTCGAAGCCGGCTCCTTCTTCAAACGGACATAGCAGTCCGGGTAGGCCCCTCTACTGGGCCAGAATTCCACCTCCTCAAGGGGAACTGAACCCAGTTTCTCCGACATGACGATCTTCCCAATCGTCATCGGCATGTGCTCGGCATATCTCCACGGGTTGGCATCCGAGCACAGAGGAAGGTCCTTAACGTTGAGCTTCTTTGGAGGTCCACGTGATGCTGTGATCTTCTGCATCTGGAGCTCCAAAGTAGCGGCCTTCTGATTATTCTCCCTCTGCATCTGTTGGATCATACCAACGATGGAAGAGAGAGCCTGTCCAAGCTCTGCTGGAAGAGCGGACGAGGTAGAGGGGATAGGTTCAGGGACCTGAACCGGCACGTCTGATGATACGGGAACCTCTTCCTCCACGGCAATAGGATCTCGATCCTGCTCCTCGCCCTCTGCGAGGAGATCCTGCTCCGCACGATCGGACAAGTCGGACATCTTGTCGTCCAACTGGATGTCCTGCAAGGCGTCAGCGACATCCTCCTCCACTGGAATCTGGATCAGAGGGATCTCCGGCCGAGGCTGGGGAACAACAGCATCAGGGGAAGCCTTGGGAAAAAGGTATGCCCTCATCTTCTCGTTAGGAAGATAAGGTCCAGTGGTGTTTTTCTGAAAACCCCTTACCCATACGCGAAGCCTCTCCCTCGCTGCATCTCTTGACTCCGCCGACCTAGGGGATTCAAAAGCCTCTGATAGCAGGTTAGTACATACAGCACATACCTGCAGATCCCAGTAACGATGGTCATCATTGGAGGCTGCACAAGCCGCGTGCCTCCTACACGAGGCATGTCCGCAAAAGTTCTTACTGCGGACATTGCAGAAGACACTATCACACTTCGGATGCTCCTCCTGTAAAAGAAGAAAAATTTCCATGAATATCAAGTGAATTTTAATTCACATGTAACAAATGAGTATTCAACAAGAATAAGGGAAAGACACCTACTTGTGAAACCCACACAAACACCTGTGGAAGCCCACCAGCCAAGTCACATAGTTAGTCTTTACTAGAATAACCAGAGAACGTATTTCCAAAGGAAATTAGGTGTAGCTCACACCTAAGGTAAAATATTACCATTCTGGCCAGGAATAAAAGAATTATCTTTTATCTTTGTAAGGCGACACCAGGTGATTATACCAGTAACACAAGTAAGATAGAAAAGACAGTGTTGTAACCTACTACATCATGAACTCCCTTGGTTGAATATACCACCAAGAGAGGACTGATACAGTACCTGAGGGTGGTGTGCCAGCCGGCTATTGCCGCTCAGCACCCCCCCCCCCTTGTTTTCGAAAGGTAGATCTCAAGTACACAACATCAGATCACCTTTATTGGGGAGAACTCCAGATCCCATGCCTGAACCGGCCGGCAGTGGTTGCCGGACCGTAGCCACCCGGTTTGCACTGCGTTGCCGGCCATCATTCTTAGTGGCCGGCTGACTGGGCAGTGTCGCGGGCCGGCCGGCAGCAGTAAACAAACCCTGCCGGCTGGCCCCCACACTAGGCAGCGCTCGGCTGCCGGCCCCACTTGTAGTGGCCGGCAGATGAGCAAGAGACCGGCCGGCAAAGGTATACACCCAACGCCGACCGACAGCAAGAGAACTGGAGAACACCCCTCCCCACCGACGGCCGGCCTGTAGGCCGGCAGACGGCAAGGACAACACATACTAAGACAATAGAATGAGTGCCGGGTTAAGAGACTATAAGTCTCTGGGCCCGGCACCCGAAAGAGTGCCGAAAGGAAGGGGAGACACTAAGTCAAGCTTCCTAACCGCTGCCTACTGAATCTTCAGACGGCAGCGATAGAGGGACCAAGAAAGGACCGGGCAGCACTCAAAGTAATGGTCTCTGCCGGTCGGCACACTTTGCCGGCCGACAGGAGACCACGTCAGTTCCTCATCCCAACCTAGGCTAGGCAAGGATGCAGACGACTGACACAAGGAACGGAAAAAGAGAAGGGAAGGACAGAGGGTCCTATCCAACCTTACCTTGGTTAAGGGTCATTCCCAACTAAGACAGTTCATCTCAGTTAGAGAAAGACCCGAGAGGGAGGCCGGCACTACTGGCTGCCTCCCACGAACCACGGCAAGGAAGGAATTGCCTTTCCAGAAAAGGGAACATATCCCGAGACCGGAACGGCAATAGGACAGTCTGATGAGTCACCGAGTAAAGGGATCACTACTGGAACCCAACAAGGTGGACTAAGGGGGTAACCCTTAATGCCCGAGTCAATCAGCAAGGGAGACTCTGCCCCATGCCAGACAAACCGGGCTCAGACTAAACACTGTTGTACTATCCCCCTCTGAACCAATACAGTTGGAACGGGAAGGTACAGTACTACTCCAGCATAGATATATTTGAAGATTAATTCAAATAAACCACTAGAGTTAAGCCTAAGGCTTAAACAGAGGGAAAGGGTTTGCCCCTTCCCCGAAGAGAAGGGAGCAAACGGGGAACAGATAATATTATAATGACCTAAGACAACCTAGCCTAGGCACTAAGAGAATCGATTACCTAATTCACCGAAACTCACACCAATACTATCTTGGAAGGTACTCGAAAAGGACTTATATGTATAACGTTGCCTAACGCTTAAAGCAATAAATTCACATTTGGAAGACTAATTATCATGCAGGAAGTACATAGGCCAACAACTAGCCTACGAAGACTAGTGTTGGTAGCCTTGGCAAATTTCGCCAGGCACACTACTATCGCATCATAACAGAATTCCTAAATAAGCTAAGTAGCTAATATTTAAGCGCAAAGGGGGCTGGGAACGTCGCTCTTGCTAACAAATAAATCCTATTCTAGCGAGCGACAGCATCCATGATGCCTCCAGCAGGCAACAGCTCTTGTATCAAAGATAACTCTTTTAATTACTTTAATTTTAACCAAGAGCCTACATTTATACATAAAAGAAATAATACTCAACTTATCCGAGGCAGAAGAAGTTGGAGAAAGCATTATTAAACGAGAAAATTCCAAGATTGGGTAGTAAACAGGGAAAAACACACCGAGTCGTAGAGCTACGCAAAAAGGAATACAGATGGCGCCGTGAGCGGCGCAGGGCACGCTTTCGAAACGGGGAGGAGGGATGCCTTATGAACGGCTCCCCCCTTTCTTATCGTTTTCGTTTTCTTGCCATTTTACCCCTACGAAGTGTTAACTCTATTCGGGGTATAGATTGCTATGAGGCGTGTCAAGAATACGTCCACTGATATTTACGATATCCCTAAGGTCTTTTTTAGGGATACTCGCTCCAGGAGTTAGAATTCTGGGTACCTGAAGGTAAATTCTCTGGGAATATCGCCGTAGTTGTAATATACCCTAGGAAGCTGCCTTTAAGGAACTTCCATCAGGACGACATGGCTTGAGCCCAAATATATATATATATATATATATATATATATATATATATATATATATATATATATATATATATATATATATATATATATATATATACATATATATATATATATATATATATATATATGTATATATATATATATATATATATATATATATATATATATATATATATATATATATATATATATATACGCACGAGCTTAGGCATTTGAGTATCAAAGTTTAGAAATTATGATTTAAACCAAAATTAGATTTATGTCAGAAATACCCATAGTAAAGAGAAAACTTCCAAAACTAGTTAATAGTTATAAGTATTGCAACAAATGAACAAAATCCTAGTTAATAGCTATATCATTTTGGGTATACTTGGCGTTTATACGAATTGAAGTTGTGGTAATCATAAAAATGGTAAAGGTCTTTATTTATTCGTTTAACAGAGTAATAGGAATTAAAAGTGTTGTTGATGGTACAGTGTGCACACGGAGAAATCCTTAAAATGTTTTAAGTTTTATCTTGTACTGTGTACTGTATGTCAAAATAAAATTGCTGTAAATTTGCATTTTTGTTTGATTGCAATTTCACTTATTTTTGGATATTTATGTACTAGTTACTCTATAACTTGTCCGCTCCGATTAAACAATGTCTGAATTTTGGCTTTTAAAAGAAATACTCATCTTGGGCAATGTACATTAAACTATGGTTGCATTTAGCATAGATCAAGTTCAATACAAGAAAATTCCCTGATAAGACTGAAAGAATTAACAAGCAGAGCAGAAGTAAATAGATATTATTGAAACAAAAATCATTTCAATCCAGAAAATTTATCTAAATGAAAAAATCCGATTTAAATTAAACTAATCAATTTATTTATTTTTTCTTCAGTCCAAGATATCTATCTATCTATCTATCTATCTATCTTTCTTTCTATCTATCTATCTATATATATATATATATATATATATATATATATATATATATATATATATATATATATATATATATATATAATTTATATATATGCATACATAAATATATTATATATATATATATATATATATATATATATATATATATATATATATATATATATATATATATATATATTATATACATATACTGTATTAACATATATACTTCCGGATAATTAAACAATAGTTTTTAGAACTCTCTCTCTCTCTCTCTCTCTCTCTCTCTCTCTCTCTCTCTCTCTCTCTCTCTCTCTATATATATATATATATATACGTATGTATGTATGTATATATATATATATATATATATATATATATATATATATATATATGTATGTATATATATATACATATATATATGTATATATATATATATATATATATATATATATATATATATATATATATATATATATATATATATATATATTAATATATATACACTGTATTAATAGATATACTTTAGAATACCTGAATAAAAGTTTTTAGAACAGGAACTTATAAAACGACTATCTATGGAATAAAAAAGATCCTTCTCTAATATTCATGAAGAGGAGTTAATGGAAAACAAAACTGGAGTTAATGGAAAGTTAGGGTCGACAGAGCAACTACTTTAGCCAGCAGATTTGTATCAGGGGGAAGTGATCACACTGGGGGAGGTTATTGAGCAAATGGATCTTTGAATAAAAGATAGGGATGGAGAGATGCTGTCTGAAGATAATGGCTCCCTGTGTTAATGGACCGATTATTTTTCGTATGGGTTTCACAGACTGGCGTACATAATGGAGTTGATATTATTTTGACCGTAGGTTTAGTAGTTGAAGATAGCTGTTATAAATATAGAGCTAAGTATTTTTTTCAATAAGGGAAATGGTCTCAATGGTTAAGAAAGCGGACTTATGATTTTATTTATAAATATGAAAAGAGTGACAGATGTAAGAGTTTGAATTATAAAAAGAGTGACAGATGTAAGAGTTTGAATTATAAAAAGAGTGACAGATGTAAGAGTTTGAATTATAAAAAGAGTGATAGTGTTTACAAGCTTCCAAAAACATAATTATCTGTTCTGATTGAGAAACTAAAAATAACTGGATTGATAGATTGAAACCATAAACATATATAGACAAGAAAGAGGATAAATCGATCACACATCTTCTATGAAAGAACCAGAAAACTTTTGTTTTATCAAAGGTCGTAAAACAGTCAAGCCTTGAGTGGAGTATTTGTATATCTATATCAAATTTTCTACAAGAAGCAAGAAAGTTAGGTTATGACCGTAGATGATTTGGGTTACTAAGAAAGTACTTTCCAGTTGGAAAACTGTTGGGGATGACAATGTAGAAGAACTCTGCAGACTTCTTACCTAGCAATCAAGGTATGAACGTAGAACGTAGATTCTCTTTATAAAGCACACAAACAAACATGCGCACATATTTTTTCTCTCTCTCTCTCTCTATCTCTCTCTCTCTCTCTCTCTCTCTCTCTCTCTCTCTCTCTCTCTCTCTCTCTCTCTCTCTCTCTCTCTCTCTCTCTCACACACACACACACACACACACACACACATATATATATATATATATATATATATATATATATATATATATATATATATATATATATATATATATATATATATATATATATATATATATATATATATATATATGGCTTGGTTAAGTAAAACTTGGGAAACAAATCGCCGGAAATTACATATAAAAATTTAAATATATATCAGTTTAATGAGATCGGTGTTGCTCTATGGACATAAGTCACAGCATGACAATGAAACAATCTCCAATAGATTTAGTAGATTTGAGAACAAAGGTTTCAGAAGAATATTGGAAGTTACAATGCAGGACAGGATTAGAAATGAAACTATAAGAGAGATTACTCGAGTGCCATATGTGGATGATATCATGATGTGGGGTAGATGGAGGTGGTTTAGGCATGCTCTTCGAACTCACCAATAGAGATTAGTTCACCAAACCTTCAGCTGGGCTTCACAAGGCACTAGAAGAGTTAGAAGACCTAGGTCTACATGTCTGAGGACTAAGATTCGTGAAGTAGGATATGCTGAATGGAGAAGTATTGATTTAAAAGCTCAAAATAGAGACGACTGGCGATATGTAACTGACACCCTTTGCATCAATAGGCGTAGGAGGAGATGATGATATACATACATACATACACACACACATACACACACACATACATGTATATATATATATATATATATATATATATATATATATATATATGTATATATATATATATACATACATATATATATATATAAATATATATATATATATATATATATATATATATATATATATATATATATATATTCAAATAAGCCATATATATTTTTGATACATTAATGTCTGGATTCTCTTAACGACCTCGGGATCAGAGCCCCAGGTGAAATCACACAAAGACAAGAGCTTGGCTCCGGCCGGGAATCGAACCCTGGTCGGCAAGCCTGCATAGACAGTGACTAAGCCACTTGGCCACGAAGAAGGATAAAAGTCAATGACAATTCTTCTGTACTTATACCTGTCGAATTCAGGTATTTTGTACTTAGAATTGAAATCAACCCATCCTCACCATCGTAGCTAATTGGTAGTTTGTTACTTGGCATTCAATTAATGATAAATTTTGCACATTTTTACGTGTTTTTCATATTCAAATAAGCCATATATATTTTTGATACATTAATGTCTGGATTCTCTTAACGACCTCGGGATCAGAGCCCCAGGCGAAATCACACATAGACAAGAGCTTGGCTCCGGCCGGGAATCGAACCCTGGTCGGCAAGCCTGTATAGACAGTGACTAAGCCACTTGGCCACGAAGAAGGATAAAAGTCAATGACAATTCTTCTGTACTTATACCTGTCGAATTCAGGTATTTTGTACTTAGAATTGAAATCAACCCATCCTCACCATCGTAGCTAATTGGTAGTTTGTTACTTGGCATTCAATTAATGATAAATTTTGCAAATTTTTACGTGTTTTTCATATTCAAATAAGCCATATATATTTTTGATACATTAATGTCTGGATTCTCTTAACGACCTCGGGATCAGAGCCCCAGGCGAAATCACACAAAGACAAGAGCTTGGCTCCTGCCGGGAATCGAACCCTGGTCGGCAAGCCTGTATAGACAGTGATTAAGCCACTTGGCCACGAAGAAGGATAAAAGTCAATGACAATTCTTCTGTACTTATAACTGTCAAATTCAGGTATTTTGTACTTAGAATTGAAATCAACCCATCCTCACCATCGTAGCTAATTGGTAGTTTGTTACTTGGCATTCAATTAATGATAAATTTTGCAAATTTTTACGTGTTTTTCATATTCAAATAAGCCATATATATTTTTGATACATTAATGTCTGGATTCTCTTAACGACCTCGGGATCAGAGCCCCAGGCGAAATCACACAAAGACAAGAGCTTGGCTCCGGCCGGGAATCGAACCCTGGTCGGCAAGCCTGTATAGACAGTGACTAAGCCACTTGGCCACGAAGAAGGATAAAAGTCAATGACAATTCTTCTGGACTTATACCCAAGGTCGTTAATAGAATCCAGACATTAATGTATCAAAAATATATATGGCTTATTTGAATATGAAAAACACGTAAAAATGTGCAAAATTTATCATTTATTGAATGCCAAGTAACAAACTACCAATTAGCTACGATGGTGAGGATGGGTTGATTTCAATTCTAAGTACAAAATACCTGAATTCGACAGGTATAAGTACAGAAGAATTGTCATTGACTTTTATCCTTCTTCGTGGCCAAGTGGCTTAGTCACTGTCTATACAGGCTTGCCGACCAGGGTTCGATTCCCGGCCGGAGCCAAGCTCTTGTCTTTGTGTGATTTCGCCTGGGGCTCTGATCCCGAGGTCGTTAAGAGAATCCAGACATTAATGTATCAAAAATATATATGGCTTCTTTGAATATGAAAAACACGTAAAAATGTGCAAAGTTTATCATTAATTGAATACCAAGTAACAAACTACCAATTAGCTACGATGGTGAGGATGGGTTGATTTAAATTCTAAGTACAAAATACCTGAATTCGACAGGTATAAGTACAGAAGAATTGTCATTGACTTTTATCCTTCTTCGTGGCCAAGTGGCTTAGTCACTGTCTATACAGGCTTGCCGACCAGGGTTCGATTCCCGGCCGGAGCCAAGCTCTTGTCTTTGTGTGATTTCGCCTGGGGCTCTGATCCCGAGGTCGTTAAGAGAATCCAGACATTAATGTATCAAAAATATATATGGCTTATTTGAATATGGAAAACACGTAAAAATGTGCAAAATTTATCATTAATTGAATGCCAAGTAACAAACTACCAATTAGCTACGATGGTGAGGATGGGTTGATTTCAATTCTAAGTACAAAATACCTGAATTCGACAGGTATAAGTACAGAAGAATTGTCATTGACTTTTATCCTTCTTCGTGGCCAAGTGGCTTAGTCACTGTCTATACAGGCTTGCCGACCAGGGTTCGATTCCCGGCCGGAGCCAAGCTCTTGTCTTTGTGTGATTTCGCCTGGGGCTCTGATCCCGAGGTCGTTAAGAGAATCCAGACATTAATGTATCAAAAATATATATGGCTTATTTGAATATGAAAAACACGTAAAAATGTGCAAAATTTATCATTAATTGAATGCCAAGTAACAAACTACCAATTAGCTACGATGGTGAGGATGGGTTGATTGTAATTCTAAGTACAAAATACCTGAATTCGACAGGTATAAGTACAGAAGAATTGTCATTGACTTTTATCCTTCTTCGTGGCCAAGTGGCTTAGTCACTGTCTATACAGGCTTGCCGACCAGGGTTCGATTCCCGGCCGGAGCCAAGCTCTTATCTTTGTGTGATTTCGCCTGGGGCTCTGATCCCAAGGTCGTTAAGAGAATCCAGACATTAATGTATCAAAAATATATATGGCTTTTTTGAATATGAAAAACACGTAAAAATGTGTAAAATTTATCATATATATATATATATATATATATATATATATATATATATATATATATATATATATATATATATGTAATGATAATACATTGATAAACCCATGACTCAAGGGATCATAGAAGAGTTGGAGTGTGAACGACAGCCATAACAGGATGTGAAAGTAAGACCAAGCTAAATCATTGCATAGGTAACATTTATTTATGCATTGTAAACATGTCACAAGCATCCCGTGAGAAACAGTTGACCTTCTGATCTCTACACTGGAACCAGATGGCTTCCGATTATAATCCAATGTAATCATATTTGTAATATATGCCGAGAAAACTAAAGTCACTTTATCAATGCAAACCTATGTCAAACCAGTTCTACTTATCTTTTTATACGGAATGGTCTTCTGACCAAACCAACCATACTCCAGTGGTGGAGTTAACTATAAATTTGTTTAAAGTTAATTTAGCTTTGACTTATTTCAAGAAGCAATCTACAACTCTAAATAATTCTATATCACATTGAAGAGATATTAGACAGAACAACGAATGGGTGCGTATAACATTCTCACACCAACAATTGGTGGCAGCGATTACAACTTTAACAACCTGAGATTATAACTACAACAACCAGAGACTACAATTGTAATAATTAACAGTTACAATAGTATTGAATCTACAATTACGACGGAGTATCTACGTCTACCGAAGTAATGAACTCATCGAATATCAACTATAAATCATATATAAACTGAGGAACTGGATCTTCAATCAACATACATCATTAAAACATCTTAAGAAGACGAAGGAATGTCCTTCAACTATATCAACGTTTACTGAACAAACATTCAAGAATCATATCCAGAAGAAAAACATTCAGCAACTCACGACGGGAAATCAAGTCAAAACATTCATCACCCAGCTAAACTCTTGCAAAACCAGAGAGAGAGAGAGAAAATGACGTCATCTATCTTCTCCCATATATACAGAAGCTCTGTACATTCTTTATTCATTAAATTTTTTTGCAGTGAAGTGTTTTATGTCACGAGTCGATCGTCCATTATTGCTGGGGTGAGTTATTTGTAAATCTTCATTTTCCTTCATTAAAAGAATCTATATTCAACTTCGAATTCTTTTCTAGAATTTTTTCTCTTTGTGCTAATTCTGTTTTCTTTCAGAAGTTCTCGGGAAATATTTTTGTTGGATTTTGTTATAATCTGCAACATATCTTTATTGTATAGTGCTTATGCGTTTACACAGTGGACGTTTGTATTCATATAGAGATTTTGATAGGATCGCAAGGAATCGTAGAGATAGAAAAAAAGTTAAAGTAAACATGACGCCTCCTGTGAATCCCAATAACACCACTCCCGGACCGAGTAACCCCGCTCCCGTAGTAACTTTAGTGAGTGCTAGATCAGCTATCCTTCCTTTTTAAGGTAGGGTCAATGGGTTCTCACCTCAGAATGTCGAGTCATGGATATCATCAGTTAACGCTCATTTAAACGCAAAACATATTACAGACCCATTTGTACAATTACAAGAAGCTAAAAGTTTTTTAGACTTTGCTAAAGGAGATGCAAGCGTGCATCTTAGGGGAGTTTCTTTTCAAGAGGCCGTTAAATGGGACGATTTCAAGGTTAGTTTACGTGCGATCTATGGCGGCGAGGAAGCCTTAGATGTAGTTTTAACATTAAGAAATACACTTAATCAAGCTTCAATGACTCAGCCTAATGTTATAGAACGAGCGGCTCACATTGCCGATAGCCTTAATGAATATCAGTATATTTTAGGTAATTCCGCATGGGTTACAGGTGATAACATCGCCGTGAAAGATTTCTTACGATTAATGTATTTATCTTGGATGACTATTATGTTGCCAGAGGCTTTAGAGTGATGTTTTGATAAAAAGCTAACGCCCAAAAGTACAGAATTAGATGTATATAAACAGATAAAGAAACACCTTTCTAAGTGTACTGATCTTGATCCCTTGTTTACTCAAGTTTTTGCAAAAAATTAAACTAAGACTCAACAAGTAAACGTGTTTAATAATAATCAAGTTGCAGGGATGACGTGTTATAATTGCAAACGCCAAGGTCACTTGATTGCAGACTGCAGAACGCGATTTTGTTCGATTCATAATAGTTCAACTCATTCATATAATCGACGCTACTCGCGTAATCAACAAAATAATCCTAGAAACACACAGCCAATTCCCCAGTCAATTCCCTATGGAAATAAAAAGTCCTCAGTTCAACAAGAAGAAACAGCCAAACGGCAATGCAGTTCAAAATCAAAAACAAACAAATTGTGTTTCAAATAACTCTGTTCCTGGGCCGTCTAGCCAGAACTCGCAAGGTCAGACGAATTTTCAGATTCTGCAAAGCAAAGCAAATACCATATAATTAACTAAAACGGAGAAGAGAGTGATGTTGGGTCATTCGTATCAACATCCCTTGTATCAAATAATCCATTTAATAATTTATCAGATCATTGTGAGGCAATAGATTTTCCTATAAAACACACGGCCGAATCAAATAAATCAGTACAGGTTCCCGTAGATTTGCAACAAATTCACGCAATAATAAGCCAAAATGAGTTACGACCAACATTATATGCTTTAAATTTAGAACACGGATCCTTCACATTGTTTTTTGACTGGTAGTCCACGTAATATCATGGATTTGAGGACTCATCACTTGTTGTTTTCGAACTTCCCTATAGTGAAGTCCGGAGTAAGGCTCTCAGGTATAGGAAATAATGAATTAAATGTAATAGGAGTAACTCATGTTCAGTACAAGGTTGGTAAGCGCACGTTTTCTAATACCTTTATCGTTGTACAAAACTTTGATATGTATCCAGCTGTGATTATAGGATGCCCATCTATGGACAATCAAAACCTTATCTTAGCCCCTGCCAAACACGGCATCTATATCAAAGGAAAATTCTATAAGTGTCCTAATACTTTAAAATCAGTTTTGAATAAAAAGGAGACGAAAAATAAAACAGTAACGTACGTTGAAGAACCAATCACATGTCTCATGAATAAAGAAATAATATAAGCGACCCAACAGAATTCTCGTTCACCCGTAATATCATTTTGCACGCAATCTATCGAGCCGAACGTAACTTCGAATATAATAGTGCGAGTAAAGAAACCTTCTCCGGGATCTGAAATATTAATCCTTTCCGACACTTTGAAAACTAACGGATTGTCCGTCACACAAGCTATTTATACAGTCGGCTCACAACAACAATGTAATATTGAAGTATGCAATCATTTAAATACCACTAAGGTAATTCACAAAAATCAACATATCTTGGATGTAGAAATTTATAAACATCATATTCTCACTGTCGCTGAAATCAATTACGCTCAATCAGTTGCGGATGAATCCCTTTTGCAATCTATTGAAAATAAAATCCATAAAGAAATTCAAGAAGAGGAAATTCAGCAGAAATTTTTTTGACTTTTAACTAAATATCATGATGTTTTCTCCACTAAGGATGGATCCTTAGGTAAAACAGATGTCATAGACCATCAAATAAGGTTAAAAGACAAGCAGAAAATTGTCTATGTACCCTTGTACAGACTCCCTATGAAATTCCAGAATGAGATAAATGATGAAGTAGGTAAAATGCTAGAAAAAGGAGTCATTAGGAAATTGAACAGCCCTTATAACTTTCCATTAATAGTTGTACAGAAAAACGATCGAACATGGCGTATCTGTGTAGACTTCCGTCGCTTAAATGAAGAAACGATTCATGATCGATTCCCAGTGCCATGTACTGACGATATTTTATCTTTGCTAGGTCAGAACAAATATTTTACCAGTTTGGACTTACTTAAAGGCTTTCACCAGATATCATTAGAAGAAAATAGTATCCCAAACACTGCCTTTAGCACGGCCAGGTGACTTTATGAATTTTTGCGTATGCCTTTTGGTTTACGTTGTGCTCCCATAACATTTAATAGGGGACATAAATGGACGACCTTGTAATCTTTTCTAATACCTTAGAAGAACATTTACGTAAACTGGAACTAGTGCTACAGATATTAAGACAGCATAACTTAAGGGTAATGATTAGTAAGTGTGAATTCTTCAAAACAGAATTAGTCTATTTAGGTTTTACGGTGTCTAGCCAAGGTCTTAAAGTAGTCCACAATAAGGTATCGCATATCCGTAACTTTCCGATACCTACTAATATCAAGGGAATACAGCAATTTCTGGGATGTAGTGGATATTACAGGCATTTTATACGCAATTATTCAATAATAGCCTCCCCTAACTGACCTTACGAAGAAGGGCGTAGATTTCATATGGTCTGAGCAGCATCAACTGTCGTTTAATACCTTGAAAGATGAACTGTGTAGTTCTCCTATCTTAAAATTTCCTGACTTCGGTAAGGAATTCTTCATTGCAACAGGTGCCTCAGACCTAGGAGTAGGTGAGGTATTGCTTCAGCAATATGACAAACAGTTTTCCCGATGGCATTTTATTCACGTAAACTGAGACCTTCCGAAAGTAAATACGCAGTAATAGATAAGGAAGGGCTAGTTATTGTTAATTCACTAGTGCATTTTAAGTTCATAATATGCGGTTATCCCGTCAAGGTTCTTACTGATCATAAGCCCCAAACCGACTTCTTTAATGGCTTTAGTCACAGCCCCATCGAACTCGGTGGCATTTGATCATCCAAGACTTTGGTGCTAGGATTGGGTATTTACCTGGGAAAGCCAATATCATTGCTGATGCATTATCACTCAACCCCATGTCATCTTGTACGGAGCCAATACCTCAATTAATAGATATATCAACATCCATGCCTATTGTTAAAACTGTATCTGAACAGGAAGATCTGGGCTGGAGCGCTGAACTAATACAGACTGAGCAAAGAAAAGATCAGAAATTAGAAAAAATCATAAATGCTTTGAAAGGAAATCCTAAGGAAAAGGAATATACAAAGTATACGCAGCAGAATTATATAATCAAAGATAATAGTCTGTGTAGATCCGTGATAAGGAAAAGCCGCAATACACCACAGGTGACTAACGACCGGGTAGTCGTACCAATCTCACTTATATCCACTGTCCTAAATTGATTGCATGCAAATCCATTGTATGGATACCCGGGGTTCTCCATAATGTCACAGAAAGCCAAATCATTGTTTTATTGGCATACGATGCTTACAGATATAAAAAAGCACATAGCTAATTGTCGCACATGTCAGGAAAACAAAGGGCACACGAAAACACCTGTCAGCCTAGGGCTTATCCCGTGCCCAGTCAACCCTATGAAAGAATACATTCAGATTTATCAACAGGATTTTACGAGTCAGACAGAGGAAATAAGCACCTCTTAGTAATTATAGATGCTTCTGACTTGATATACAGAACTGATAGCGCCTAAACTAAAACCGCGATTGAATGTGCTAGGAAGTTTTACAAGTGCTACATTTGTAAACATGGAATTCCACACATAGTAATCTCAGACTCGGGTGGAGAATTCAATATTCATTTCCTTAACTCATTGTGTGAATTCCTTAGCATAAAGAAAATCAATACCATGATCTATTACCCAGAGTCGAATGTGCTAGTGGAAAGAGCGAATAGGAAGGTTTTAAACATATTAAGAGTTACACTGGGGGGATCAGACCCCAACTGGGATATTGCAATATCTACGGTACTAAGTACTCTGAATCACTCATATCATGTATCTATTAAAATGTCGCCGCATGAGGTATTGTATGGTACCCCAGCTAGAACGACTTTCCATGTATTAACGTCTACAACTAATTTATGAAATCCTTTATAGGAAGTTATAAATGCAAGCATAAGTCGATATGATATCCTTCAAAATAATTTAGAAGAATCACAAATTATAATGAAAAGGAATCATGATAAAATAGCGAAGCCATCTAAAACATATACCATGGGTGATAATGTATACATATATAAGTGTGCTACTTTTATAAGCACACATTGAGTATGTGTTGTTTAAGATGTTAAGGCTGGATAAAGAAGTACATCTTATTAGCTTTAAAAGTATTTATTGTCTAAAAACAACAGAGTTAAACATCTCCATCATAGGAGGGAGCTGGTTTGGTCGGATGACCAATTCTGGTGAAGTATAGATATGAACTGATTAAATTACCGATATCACAGATATCGTATGCTTAGTTGATGTAGCATTTTTAACACAATCTCGGAAGACACCTGCATCCGGTGACGTCACAAACTTTCACACACTGATGCATTGGTGTTGACGTTTAAGAAAAATGTTACATTGCCGAGGCTGCATTGTGCATCCTGTTTATGATTTCACATGACTACAGCAAATCTCACGGCTAGCATCTTCATCCAAAATGACATATTACGTCATGTGTTTTAAACATGTAATAACAATTATTTCATTTATTACATTAGCTCGGCCAGCTATCTCAATTTTTTCAAAAAAAAATTTAACAACAAGCCAAAACATGTTTACTAGGCGTGACTGGATATATGTATCATTCTTTGTTTAACTTTAGCCATAAGCAAACGAGGACGAATGTCCAAATAGGCACATCAGAAAATAATAACAACAATGCATATGAAAAGATATTACCAAAGCAAAGAAAACAAAAAATGCATGATAAACAAAGATCATATATATGGTACATTGCTAGCAAATGATAATATGGTACCAAAAAAAAAAATACTGACATACATGTGATTCGGTAACTTGTTAAAGAATAATTGTTACCTTTGTCAGAAACATAGATTAACATAATACGGTAACTAATAAAAATATTTGTTACCTTGGTAAAAATTCAATTTTTTAGTGCACAAACACGAATTCCTGGTACGTACACGTACCACGGTTCTGTACATTATATATATATATATATATATATATATATATATATATATATATATATATATATATATATATATATATATATATATATATATACATATATATATATATATATATATATATATATATATATATATATATATATATATATATATATATGTATATATATATATATATATATATATATATATATATATATATATATATATATATATATATATATATATATATATATATATATATATATATATATATATATATATATATATATATATATATATATATATATATGGGGCTGATATAATTTATTAGATGCCCATAGATTCTGTTAATTTAATTTTTTTTTCTCTTTTCTTTTTAACATTCCGGCTTATATATTTTATTAGATGCCGAGAGAAAAAATTATTTATATTTTTTTTTAAATGTTTTTTTTTTTAAATGTATTTTTTAACCATGCAAAGTTAAAAAATTTCCTCATTTACATATTACTAGCGTACTAACAGCTTTTCCTACAAACTCTAATTCCAACATTTTACTCCTTTATCGAATGAGGTGGCCACTTCAAACGGCTTTAAACTGAATTAAATAAGGAGTTTTGTCTGGACATGGCGAAACGTTCTGTTTTAGCTTCCTGCTGTACCGTAACCTACGCCAAACAAGGATGTTCACGGCGATAAATATCATCACCGTGATACCCAATCCTGCTAGTAGTGTGGGGTGAAGAATTTCCTTATAAGTCGGTGACAGGTGGTCCATTTCGGTTAAATTCATCAACCGCTTGGCTACTTGTCTGTTGTACGGGAGAGGTAGTGCTGGCATTGTAGATGTCCACGTGAAGTTCGCGAAGTAGGCTCGTTTTCTGATGAGTGTCCGTAGACCAGTCACCATGGAATTAGGGGAAGTCTCGATACAACCATCTGCTGCAACGAAGATGTGGGCGAAAGACGTGGATCCGTCAGGGCATGATACATTGAAGCCGTCCTTGTCGTATCGTATCCACGAGCCATTGTTCAGTCTGCAATTGAACTCATTATTGTCAAAGGGATAAAGCTTATCCAGACCATTTTCAATTGTATGGGAGAGAGCACCGTCTAGCACTATACCTAACTCGCATGAATCCATTAAGTTTTTATGGAATTCAAATGAGTCAGCTGTACATATTTTTCTATCCATTGCGTCTGAACAGTGAGTTAATTGATTTAAGTCTTTAATGACCGTATATGTTTCCTTGTCTGGGGAAATCAATACGTGTCCTGTCAAACTGGATATTACTGGATTTGAGTGATTCGTCAGTAAAGTCGGAAATGGTGATATCCTGTAAGATTGCCAGGCATCAGAAGAATCAAAAGGAATTGTAATCCTAATCTTGTTATTATCAACGCTGACTGTAATTAGGCTGTAATAAAATTCTAACCTACGTTCGCCTAACAAAGGAACATAGCCTAGTTTATCCCTTCCGTTCTCCAGAATTAACTTTAAGTAATTTATAGGCAACAAATGGGGCGACAGTACACCTTTAGTTGCTAACGTGATAGCTTCTACATAATCCTTGGATTTCTCAATGAAATGTGCAATTCTGTTATGTATGTGATCTATCTTTGAGTCATAATACGTTAACGTTGCCAACAAATCCTGTACTTCCATAATCTGAATTATATTATTTGAATGTTCATTTACTAAATCCATAATTTGATTGATTGAAGCTAACTGATTCCTTAGTTCTGACATAATCAATTCATCTTCATGAGTCAAGAACTCAATTTTCTTATTTTGATTACTAATTTTAAGACGATTCGAAATTCCTAAACCTAAACTTGCAACAGACCCAAAGATGTTTAATGCAGCATAAACAAACGGATTTCGTCTTTCTTTACGTTCGTGTCCTACAGTCCACATCAAAAGGTCATAAGCCAAAGATCCTGTCTCGTAAGTCTTATTTTTCAAGTCATAAGATAGCATCTCTGCAACTTTTAATGTTGATCCAAGCAAACTCTTTGTAGTCAAATGAAAATGTCTTCTATGCAACTCATCCAATGAGGCAGAAAACCTTGAAATGGCGGTTCTTAAGCTAGTGACATCATTCTCTTGAAGAAAAATTGCTTGCATATTCACTTCTACAACTATGTTGCTTGATGTAATAAAAACGTCTTCTTGTCTTTCAACTATAGTGCCATATTTAAAATTCATACTTTTAGTTTTAGAGCTCATCCCACACGAGAAAAATGTCTGAGCGAACAATAACACTCCCAACAACAAAAAATTCATCTTGGAAACCTGTAACGAGAAAAATATATGTAATTACTCCTGTATTAAGAAGAAAACTTTTAATCACATAAAATAAAAAATTTTTCCCTCACTTCTTTCCCTCTCTTTTCTTTTTTCTTATTAATTTCTTATGTGAGCCAATGGTACTATTCTCTCATCCGTGGGTTGGGATACGTTTGGAACTCTAAACCTATTGGCCGTTAATGTTTCCAAAATGTTAAATGGGCCTTCAAACTTAGGTGTTAGTTTATAATTGAGTCATTTGCGCACATCGATTTGAATATACACGTAATCACCCACGGTAAATGTTTTAGTTGGCTTCGCTGTTTTATCATGATTCCTTTTCATTATGATTTGTGATTCATCTAAATTCTTTCGAAGGATATCATATCGACTTATACTTGCATTTATACATTCTTTTAAAGGATTTGATAGACCGCAAAAGGGATTCATCCGCAACTGATTGAGAGTGATCGATCTCAGCAACAGTAAGAATACGATGTTTATAAACTTCTACATCCAAGATATGTTGATTTTTGTCAATTACAAAAGTGTTATTCAAATGATTACAGACTTCAATATTACATTGTTGATGTGAGCCTACTGTATAAATAGCTTGTGTGACAGACAATCCGTTAGTTTTCAAAGTGTCGGAAAGGATTAATATTTCAGATCCCTGTAATGTTTTCTTTATTTGCACTATTAAATTCGAAAGTACGTTTGGTTCGATAGATTGCGTGCAAGATGATATTACGGGTGAACGAGAATTCTGCTGGGTCGCGTATATTATTTCTTTATTAGTGAGACAAGTTATTGGTTCTTCAACATACGTTACGGTTACATTTGTCATCTCCTTTTTATCCAAAACTGATTTTAGGGTATTAGAAGACTTATAGAATTTCCCTTTGATATACACGCCGTGCTTGGCAGGGGCTAAGATAAGGTTTTGATTTCCCATAGATGGGTATCCTATAATTACAGCTGGATACATATCAATGTTTTTTACAACAACAAATGTATCGGCAAACGTGCGTTTACTGACTTTGAACTGAACATGAGTTATGCCTATGACATTTAATTCATTATTTCCTATACCCGAGAGTCTAACTCCGGATTTTTCAATCGGAAAGTTCGAAAACAACAAATGATGTGTCTTCAAATCCATGATATTACGTGGTCTACCAGAGTCAAAAAATAACGTAAAGGATTTGTGTTCTAAATTTACAGCATATAAGGTTGGTCGTGACTCATTTTGGCTTATTATTGTATGAATTCGTTGCAAATCTATGGGAGCATGCACTGTTTTACTTAATTTGGCCGTGTGTTTCATAGTAAAATCTATTGTCTCACAATTATCTGATAAAACATTAAATTGATTATTCAATACTATTGATGTTGACATGAATGACCTTGACCCAACATCACTCTCTTCCCCTCTGGAGTTAACTATGTGGTATTTGCTTTGCTCTGCACATTCTGAAAATTAGTCTGACCTTGCGAGGTCTGGTTTGACGACCCAGGCTCAGCGATATTCGAAGGAGTGTTTGTTTGCTTTGGACTCTGAACTACATTGAAATTTGGTTGTTTCTTCTTATTGTTAAAATGAGGATTTTTCTTTTTATTTCCATATGGAACTGACTGTGGAATTGACTGTGTATTTCTGGGATTATGTTGCGTCTTACGCGAGTAACATTGATTGTATGAATGTGTTGAACTGTTATGAATCGAGCAGAATTTCGTTCTGCAGTCCGCGCTTAAGTGACCTTGACATTTGCAATTATAACACGTCATTCCCGCTACTTGACTACTAACTACGTTCACTGTTTGTGGCTTTGTTTCATTCTTTGCAAAAACTTGAGTTAACACGGGATCGAGATCTGGACACTTGGACATGTGTTTCTTTATCTGTTTATATACATCCAATTCCATACTTGCAGGCGTTAACTTCTTATCAAAACACCGCACTAAAGCTTCAGGCAACATAAGTGTCATGCAAGTTAAATACATTAATCGTAAAAAATCTTTCACGGAGATGTTATCCCTAGTAACCCAAGTGGAATTACCTAAAATGTCCTGATATTCATTAAGCCTATCAGCTATGAGAGCTGCACTCTCAATAACATTAAGCCGATTCATAGTGGCTTGATTAAGTGTATTTCGTAACGTTAATACTACATCCAAGGCTTCCTCACCCCCATAGACCGCGCGTAACCTAACTTAAAAATCATCCCAGGTAACTGCTTCATGAAAAGAAACACCTCTTAAATACGCACTCGCATCCCCCTTAGAAAAATCTATAAAACGTTTAGCTTCTTATAATTGTACAAAAGGGTCTACGATTTGTTTGGCATTTAAATGGGCATCGACGGATGAAATCCATGACTCCACATTTTGTGGCAAGAACCCATTGACTCGACCCTGAAAAGGAAGGATTGCTTACCTGGCATTTACAAGCGTCACAATTGGAGGAGGATTAGTCTGGCCTACACCACTAGGTCCAGGGGTAGGGCTCACAGGGGGAGTCATGACTGCTGTATTTCTTTTCCTATCTCTTCGACCCCTTGCAATTCTATCAAAATATCTATATGAGTACAGACGTCCACTGCGTAAACCCATATGTATAATAAAATTCCCCAAACAATGTTACTAATCCCAAGACATTTCCCGAGAATTTCTGAAAGAAAACCGAACACAAAGATATTTCCTGTAAATTTCTGAAAGAAAAAGGAATTAGCATAAAGAGAGAAAAAATTCTAGATGAGAATTCGGAGTTGAACACAGTTTCCTTTAATGAAAGGAAAATAAAAGAATAGCAAATCACTCACCCCAGTAATAATCGACTAACGACTCGTGATAACTACACTTCACTGCCCAAATTGGAATGAATTCAAAAATTTGTACTTAGCTTATATATGGTTCTGTGTGATGTCGACACATCCTCTCGCTCTCTCTTGATGTTTTGTTAGCGATGTATCGTTCGAGTTTCTGTTGAATGTAGTGCTTCCTGAATATGTTTTGTAAACGTTGAACGTCAGACCTTGGGTTTCCTAGGATGTTGATTGAAGATCCAGTTCATCAGTTTGTATTTATAACATTCATTAAATGTTATATATTTCGATGGACTATGTTATTTAGTCAAAATTGTAGATACATGTAGATAACGTTGAGTTCTTGAAGATCTTTCTCTGGTTTTACAGCTTTATTTTGATGTCTTGAAGATCTTCCTCTAATTCTTAGAGTTTAATGTTATAGTTACTTGAAGATCTTTCTCTGATTCGTAGAGTTTAACCGCTGCCACCATTTATAAGTGTGCTACTTTTATAAGCACACATTGAGTATGTGTTGTTTAAGATGTTAAGGCTGGATAACGAAGTACATCTTATTAGCTTTAAAAGTATTTATTGTCTAAAAGCAACAGAGTTAAACATCTCCATCATAGGAGGGAACTGGTTTGGTCGGATGACCAATTCTGGTGAAGTATAGATATGAACTGATTAAATTATCGATATCACAGATATCGTACGCTTGGTTGGTGTAGCATTTTTAACACAATCTCGGAAGACACCTGCATCCGGTGACGTCACAAACTTTCACACACTGATGCATTGGTGTTGACGTTTAAGAAAAATGTTACATTGCCGAGGCTGCATTGTGCATCCTGTTTATGATTTCACATGACTACAGCAAATCTCACGGCTAGCATCTTCATCCAAAATGACATATTACGTCATGTGTTTTAAACATGTAATAACAATTATTTCATTTATTACACATACAGGTACATGTAAGTAAAGGACTCAATTACAAACTGACACCTAAGTTTGAAGGCCCATTTAACATTTTGGAAACATTAACGGCTGATAGATTTAAAGTTCAAAATATATCCCAACCCACTGATGAGAGAATTGTACCATTGGCTCACATAAGAAATCAAAATAAGAGAGAAGGAAGTGAGGGAAATTTTTGTGTTCATGAAACTTGTATAACATTTGTATGTAATCATTTTTTTTCTTGATGCAGGAATAAATTCCATATATTTTTCTCACTGCAGGTTTCCAAAATGAAGTTTTTATTGTTAGGAGTGATATTGTTCGCTCAGACATTTTTTTCGTGTGGGAAGAGCCCTACAACTAAAAATATAGATTTTAAATATGGCACTATAGTAGAGTACAGACGTCCACTGCGTAAACGCATATGTATAATAAAATTCCCCAAACAATGTTACTAATCCCAAGACATTTCCCGAGAATTTCTGAAAGAAAACTGAACACAAAGATATTTCCTGTAAATTTCTGAAAGAAAAAGGAATTAGCATAAAGAGAGAAAAAATTCTAGATGAGAATTCGGAGTTGAACACAGTTTCCTTTAATGAAAGGAAAATAAAAGAATAGCAAATCACTCACCCCAGTAATAATCAACTAACGACTCGTGATAACTACACTTCACTGCCCAAATTGGAATGAATTAAAAAATTTGTACTTAGCTTATATATGGTTCTGTGTGATGTCGACACATCCTCTCGCTCTCTCTTGATGTTTTGTTAGCGATGTATCGTTCGAGTTTCTGTTGAATGTAGTGCTTCCTGGATATGTTTTGTAAACGTTGAACGTCAGACCTTGGGTTTCCTAGGATGTTGATTGAAGATCCAGTTCATCAGTTTGTATTTATAACATTCATTAAATGTTATATATTTCGATGGACTATGTTATTTAGTCAAAATTGTAGATACATGTAGATAACGTTGAGTTCTTGAAGATCTTTCTCTGGTTTTACAGCTTTATTTTGATGTCTTGAAGATCTTCCTCTAATTCTTAGAGTTTAATGTTATAGTTACTTGAAGATCTTTCTCTGATTCGTAGAGTTTAACCGCTGCCACCATTTATAAGTGTGCTACTTTTATAAGCACACATTGAGTATGTGTTGTTTAAGATGTTAAGGCTGGATAACGAAGTACATCTTATTAGCTTTAAAAGTATTTATTGTCTAAAAGCAACAGAGTTAAACATCTCCATCATAGGAGGGAACTGCTTTGGTCGGATGACCAATTCTGGTGAAGTATAGATATGAACTGATTAAATTATCGATATCACAGATATCGTACGCTTGGTTGATGTAGCATTTTTAACACAATCTCGGAAGACACCTGCATCCGGTGACGTCACAAACTTTCACACACTGATGCATTGGTGTTGACGTTTAAGAAAAATGTTACATTGCCGAGGCTGCATTGTGCATCCTGTTTATGATTTCACATGACTACAGCAAATCTCACGGCTAGCATCTTCATCCAAAATGACATATTACGTCATGTGTTTTAAACATGTAATAACAATTATTTCATTTATTACACATACAGGTACATGTAAGTAAAGGACTCAATTACAAACTGACACCTAAGTTTGAAGGCCCATTTAACATTCTGGAAACATTAACGGCTGATAGATTTAAAGTTCAAAATATATCCCAACCCACTGATGAGAGAATTGTACCATTGGCTCACATAAGAAATCAAAATAAGAGAGAAGGAAGTGAGGGAAATTTTTGTGTTCATGAAACTTGTATAACATTTGTATGTAATCATTTTTTTTTCTTGATGCAGGAATAAATTCCATATATTTTTCTCACTGCAGGTTTCCAAAATGAAGTTTTTATTGTTAGGAGTGATATTGTTCGCTCAGACATTTTTTTCGTGTGGGAAGAGCCCTACAACTAAAAATATAGATTTTAAATATGGCACTATAGTAGAGTACAGACGTCCACTGCGTAAACGCATATGTATAATAAAATTCCCCAAACAATGTTACTAATCCCAAGACATTTCCCGAGAATTTCTGAAAGAAAACCGAACACAAAGATATTTCCTGTAAATTTCTGAAAGAAAAAGGAATTAGCATAAAGAGAGAAAAAATTCTAGATGAGAATTCGGAGTTGAACACAGTTTCCTTTAATGAAAGGAAAATAAAAGAATAGCAAATCACTCACCCCAGTAATAATCGACTAACGACTCGTGATAACTACACTTCACTGCCCAAATTGGAATGAATTCAAAAATTTGTACTTAGCTTATATATGGTTCTGTGTGATGTCGACACATCCTCTCGCTCTCTCTTAATGTTTTGTTAGCGATGTATCGTTCGAGTTTCTGTTGAATGTAGTGCTTCCTGGATATGTTTTGTAAACGTTGAACGTCAGACCTTGGGTTTCCTAGGATGTTGATTGAAGATCCAGTTCATCAGTTTGTATTTATAACATTCATTAAATGTTATATATTTCGATGGACTATGTTATTTAGTCAAAATTGTAGATACATGTAGATAACGTTGAGTTCTTGAAGATCTTTCTCTGGTTTTAAAGCTTTATTTTGATGTCTTGAAGATCTTCCTCTAATTCTTAGAGTTTAATGTTATAGTTACTTGAAGATCTTTCTCTGATTCGTAGAGTTTAACCGCTGCCACCATTTATAAGTGTGCTACTTTTATAAGCACACATTGAGTATGTGTTGTTTAAGATGTTAAGGCTGGATAACGAAGTACATCTTATTAGCTTTAAAAGTATTTATTATCTAAAAGCAACAGAGTTAAACATCTCCATCATAGGAGGGAACTGGTTTGGTCGGATGACCAATTCTGGTGAAGTATAGATATGAACTGATTAAATTATCGATATCACAGATATCGTACGCTTGGTTGATGTAGCATTTTTAACACAATCTCGGAAGACACCTGCATCCGGTGACGTCACAAACTTTCACACACTGATGCATTGGTGTTGACGTTTAAGAAAAATGTTACATTGCCGAGGCTGCATTGTGCATCCTGTTTATGATTTCACATGACTACAGCAAATCTCACGGCTAGCATCTTCATCCAAAATGACATATTACGTCATGTGTTTTAAACATGTAATAACAATTATTTCATTTATTACACATACAGGTACATGTAAGTAAAGGACTCAATTACAAACTGACACCTAAGTTTGAAGGCCCATTTAACATTTTGGAAACATTAACGGCTGATAGATTTAAAGTTCAAAATATATCCCAACCCACTGATGAGAGAATTGTACCATTGGCTCACATAAGAAATCAAAATAAGAGAGAAGGAAGTGAGGGAAATTTTTGTGTTCATGAAACTTGTATAACATTTGTATGTAATCATTTTTTTTCTTGATGCAGGAATAAATTCCATATATTTTTCTCACTGCAGGTTTCCAAAATGAAGTTTTTATTGTTAGGTGTGATATTGTTCGCTCAGACATTTTTTTCGTGTGGGAAGAGCCCTACAACTAAAAATATAGATTTTAAATATGGCACTATAGTAGAGTACAGACGTCCACTGCGTAAACGCATATGTATAATAAAATTCCCCAAACAATGTTACTAATCCCAAGACATTTCCCGAGAATTTCTGAAAGAAAACTGAACACAAAGATATTTCCTGTAAATTTCTGAAAGAAAAAGGAATTAGCATAAAGAGAGAAAAAATTCTAGATGAGAATTCGGAGTTGAACACAGTTTCCTTTAATGAAAGGAAAATAAAAGAATAGCAAATCACTCACCCCAGTAATAATCAACTAACGACTCGTGATAACTACACTTCACTGCCCAAATTGGAATGAATTAAAAAATTTGTACTTAGCTTATATATGGTTCTGTGTGATGTCGACACATCCTCTCGCTCTCTCTTGATGTTTTGTTAGCGATGTATCGTTCGAGTTTCTGTTGAATGTAGTGCTTCCTGGATATGTTTTGTAAACGTTGAACGTCAGACCTTGGGTTTCCTAGGATGTTGATTGAAGATCCAGTTCATCAGTTTGTATTTATAACATTCATTAAATGTTATATATTTCGATGGACTATGTTATTTAGTCAAAATTGTAGATACATGTAGATAACGTTGAGTTCTTGAAGATCTTTCTCTGGTTTTACAGCTTTATTTTGATGTCTTGAAGATCTTCCTCTAATTCTTAGAGTTTAATGTTATAGTTACTTGAAGATCTTTCTCTGATTCGTAGAGTTTAACCGCTGCCACCATTTATAAGTGTGCTACTTTTATAAGCACACATTGAGTATGTGTTGTTTAAGATGTTAAGGCTGGATAACGAAGTACATCTTATTAGCTTTAAAAGTATTTATTGTCTAAAAGCAACAGAGTTAAACATCTCCATCATAGGAGGGAACTGGTTTGGTCGGATGACCAATTCTGGTGAAGTATAGATATGAACTGATTAAATTATCGATATCACAGATATCGTACGCTTGGTTGATGTAGCATTTTTAACACAATCTCGGAAGACACCTGCATCCGGTGACGTCACAAACTTTCACACACTGATGCATTGGTGTTGACGTTTAAGAAAAATGTTACATTGCCGAGGCTGCATTGTGCATCCTGTTTATGATTTCACATGACTACAGCAAATCTCACGGCTAGCATCTTCATCCAAAATGACATATTACGTCATGTGTTTTAAACATGTAATAACAATTATTTCATTTATTACACATACAGGTACATGTAAGTAAAGGACTCAATTACAAACTGACACCTAAGTTTGAAGGCCCATTTAACATTTTGGAAACATTAACGGCTGATAGATTTAAAGTTCAAAATATATCCCAACCCACTGATGAGAGAATTGTACCATTGGCTCACATAAGAAATCAAAATAAGAGAGAAGGAAGTGAGGGAAATTTTTGTGTTCATGAAACTTGTATAACATTTGTATGTAATCATTTTTTTTCTTGATGCAGGAATAAATTCCATATATTTTTCTCACTGCAGGTTTCCAAAATGAAGTTTTTATTGTTAGGAGTGATATTGTTCGCTCAGACATTTTTTTCGTGTGGGAAGAGCCCTACAACTAAAAATATAGATTTTAAATATGGCACTATAGTAGAGTACAGACGTCCACTGCGTAAACGCATATGTATAATAAAATTCCCCAAACAATGTTACTAATCCCAAGACATTTCCCGAGAATTTCTGAAAGAAAACCGAACACAAAGATATTTCCTGTAAATTTCTGAAAGAAAAAGGAATTAGCATAAAGAGAGAAAAAATTCTAGATGAGAATTCGGAGTTGAACACAGTTTCCTTTAATGAAAGGAAAATAAAAGAATAGCAAATCACTCACCCCAGTAATAATCGACTAACGACTCGTGATAACTACACTTCACTGCCCAAATTGGAATGAATTCAAAAATTTGTACTTAGCTTATATATGGTTCTGTGTGATGTCGACACATCCTCTCGCTCTCTCTTGATGTTTTGTTAGCGATGTATCGTTCGAGTTTCTGTTGAATGTAGTGCTTCCTGGATATGTTTTGTAAACGTTGAACGTCAGACCTTGGGTTTCCTAGGATGTTGATTGAAGATCCAGTTCATCAGTTTGTATTTATAACATTCATTAAATGTTATATATTTCGATGGACTATGTTATTTAGTCAAAATTGTAGATACATGTAGATAACGTTGAGTTCTTGAAGATCTTTCTCTGGTTTTACAGCTTTATTTTGATGTCTTGAAGATCTTCCTCTAATTCTTAGAGTTTAATGTTATAGTTACTTGAAGATCTTTCTCTGATTCGTAGAGTTTAACCGCTGCCACCATTTATAAGTGTGCTACTTTTATAAGCACACATTGAGTATGTGTTGTTTAAGATGTTAAGGCTGGATAACGAAGTACATCTTATTAGCTTTAAAAGTATTTATTGTCTAAAAGCAACAGAGTTAAACATCTCCATCATAGGAGGGAACTGGTTTGGTCGGATGACCAATTCTGGTGAAGTATAGATATGAACTGATTAAATTATCGATATCACAGATATCGTACGCTTGGTTGATGTAGCATTTTTAACACAATCTCGGAAGACACCTGCATCCGGTGACGTCACAAACTTTCACACACTGATGCATTGGTGTTGACGTTTAAGAAAAATGTTACATTGCCGAGGCTGCATTGTGCATCCTGTTTATGATTTCACATGACTACAGCAAATCTCACGGCTAGCATCTTCATCCAAAATGACATATTACGTCATGTGTTTTAAACATGTAATAACAATTATTTCATTTATTACACATACAGGTACATGTAAGTAAAGGACTCAATTACAAACTGACACCTAAGTTTGAAGGCCCATTTAACATTTTGGAAACATTAACGGCTGATAGATTTAAAGTTCAAAATATATCCCAACCCACTGATGAGAGAATTGTACCATTGGCTCACATAAGAAATCAAAATAAGAGAGAAGGAAGTGAGGGAAATTTTTGTGTTCATGAAACTTGTATAACATTTGTATGTAATCATTTTTTTTCTTGATGCAGGAATAAATTCCATATATTTTTCTCACTGCAGGTTTCCAAAATGAAGTTTTTATTGTTAGGAGTGATATTGTTCGCTCAGACATTTTTTTCGTGTGGGAAGAGCCCTACAACTAAAAATATAGATTTTAAATATGGCACTATAGTAGAGTACAGACGTCCACTGCGTAAACGCATATGTATAATAAAATTCCCCAAACAATGTTACTAATCCCAAGACATTTCCCGAGAATTTCTGAAAGAAAACTGAACACAAAGATATTTCCTGTAAATTTCTGAAAGAAAAAGGAATTAGCATAAAGAGAGAAAAAATTCTAGATGAGAATTCGGAGTTGAACACAGTTTCCTTTAATGAAAGGAAAATAAAAGAATAGCAAATCACTCACCCCAGTAATAATCGACTAACGACTCGTGATAACTACACTTCACTGCCCAAATTGGAATGAATTCAAAAATTTGTACTTAGCTTATATATGGTTCTGTGTGATGTCGACACATCCTCTCGCTCTCTCTTGATGTTTTGTTAGCGATGTATCGTTCGAGTTTCTGTTGAATGTAGTGCTTCCTGGATATGTTTTGTAAACGTTGAACGTCAGACCTTGGGTTTCCTAGGATGTTGATTGAAGATCCAGTTCATCAGTTTGTATTTATAACATTCATTAAATGTTATATATTTCGATGGACTATGTTATTTAGTCAAAATTGTAGATACATGTAGATAACGTTGAGTTCTTGAAGATCTTTCTCTGGTTTTACAGCTTTATTTTGATGTCTTGAAGATCTTCCTCTAATTCTTAGAGTTTAATGTTATAGTTACTTGAAGATCTTTCTCTGATTCGTAGAGTTTAACCGCTGCCACCATTTATAAGTGTGCTACTTTTATAAGCACACATTGAGTATGTGTTGTTTAAGATGTTAAGGCTGGATAACGAAGTACATCTTATTAGCTTTAAAAGTATTTATTGTCTAAAAGCAACAGAGTTAAACATCTCCATCATAGGAGGGAACTGGTTTGGTCGGATGACCAATTCTGGTGAAGTATAGATATGAACTGATTAAATTATCGATATCACAGATATCGTACGCTTGGTTGATGTAGCATTTTTAACACAATCTCGGAAGACACCTGCATCCGGTGACGTCACAAACTTTCACACACTGATGCATTGGTGTTGACGTTTAAGAAAAATGTTACATTGCCGAGGCTGCATTGTGCATCCTGTTTATGATTTCACATGACTACAGCAAATCTCACGGCTAGCATCTTCATCCAAAATGACATATTACGTCATGTGTTTTAAACATGTAATAACAATTATTTCATTTATTACACATACAGGTACATGTAAGTAAAGGACTCAATTACAAACTGACACCTAAGTTTGAAGGCCCATTTAACATTTTGGAAACATTAACGGCTGATAGATTTAAAGTTCAAAATATATCCCAACCCACTGATGAGAGAATTGTACCATTGGCTCACATAAGAAATCAAAATAAGAGAGAAGGAAGTGAGGGAAATTTTTGTGTTCATGAAACTTGTATAACATTTGTATGTAATCATTTTTTTTCTTGATGCAGGAATAAATTCCATATATTTTTCTCACTGCAGGTTTCCAAAATGAAGTTTTTATTGTTAGGAGTGATATTGTTCGCTCAGACATTTTTTTCGTGTGGGAAGAGCCCTACAACTAAAAATATAGATTTTAAATATGGCACTATAGTAGAGTACAGACGTCCACTGCGTAAACGCATATGTATAATAAAATTCCCCAAACAATGTTACTAATCCCAAGACATTTCCCGAGAATTTCTGAAAGAAAACTGAACACAAAGATATTTCCTGTAAATTTCTGAAAGAAAAAGGAATTAGCATAAAGAGAGAAAAAATTCTAGATGAGAATTCGGAGTTGAACACAGTTTCCTTTAATGAAAGGAAAATAAAAGAATAGCAAATCACTCACCCCAGTAATAATCAACTAACGACTCGTGATAACTACACTTCACTGCCCAAATTGGAATGAATTAAAAAATTTGTACTTAGCTTATATATGGTTCTGTGTGATGTCGACACATCCTCTCGCTCTCTCTTGATGTTTTGTTAGCGATGTATCGTTCGAGTTTCTGTTGAATGTAGTGCTTCCTGGATATGTTTTGTAAACGTTGAACGTCAGACCTTGGGTTTCCTAGGATGTTGATTGAAGATCCAGTTCATCAGTTTGTATTTATAACATTCATTAAATGTTATATATTTCGATGGACTATGTTATTTAGTCAAAATTGTAGATACATGTAGATAACGTTGAGTTCTTGAAGATCTTTCTCTGGTTTTACAGCTTTATTTTGATGTCTTGAAGATCTTCCTCTAATTCTTAGAGTTTAATGTTATAGTTACTTGAAGATCTTTCTCTGATTCGTAGAGTTTAACCGCTGCCACCATTTATAAGTGTGCTACTTTTATAAGCACACATTGAGTATGTGTTGTTTAAGATGTTAAGGCTGGATAACGAAGTACATCTTATTAGCTTTAAAAGTATTTATTGTCTAAAAGCAACAGAGTTAAACATCTCCATCATAGGAGGGAACTGGTTTGGTCGGATGACCAATTCTGGTGAAGTATAGATATGAACTGATTAAATTATCGATATCACAGATATCGTACGCTTGGTTGATGTAGCATTTTTAACACAATCTCGGAAGACACCTGCATCCGGTGACGTCACAAACTTTCACACACTGATGCATTGGTGTTGACGTTTAAGAAAAATGTTACATTGCCGAGGCTGCATTGTGCATCCTGTTTATGATTTCACATGACTACAGCAAATCTCACGGCTAGCATCTTCATCCAAAATGACATATTACGTCATGTGTTTTAAACATGTAATAACAATTATTTCATTTATTACACATACAGGTACATGTAAGTAAAGGACTCAATTACAAACTGACACCTAAGTTTGAAGGCCCATTTAACATTTTGGAAACATTAACGGCTGATAGATTTAAAGTTCAAAATATATCCCAACCCACTGATGAGAGAATTGTACCATTGGCTCACATAAGAAATCAAAATAAGAGAGAAGGAAGTGAGGGAAATTTTTGTGTTCATGAAACTTGTATAACATTTGTATGTAATCATTTTTTTTCTTGATGCAGGAATAAATTCCATATATTTTTCTCACTGCAGGTTTCCAAAATGAAGTTTTTATTGTTAGGAGTGATATTGTTCGCTCAGACATTTTTTTCGTGTGGGAAGAGCCCTACAACTAAAAATATAGATTTTAAATATGGCACTATAGTAGAGTACAGACGTCCACTGCGTAAACGCATATGTATAATAAAATTCCCCAAACAATGTTACTAATCCCAAGACATTTCCCGAGAATTTCTGAAAGAAAACCGAACACAAAGATATTTCCTGTAAATTTCTGAAAGAAAAAGGAATTAGCATAAAGAGAGAAAAAATTCTAGATGAGAATTCGGAGTTGAACACAGTTTCCTTTAATGAAAGGAAAATAAAAGAATAGCAAATCACTCACCCCAGTAATAATCGACTAACGACTCGTGATAACTACACTTCACTGCCCAAATTGGAATGAATTCAAAAATTTGTACTTAGCTTATATATGGTTCTGTGTGATGTCGACACATCCTCTCGCTCTCTCTTGATGTTTTGTTAGCGATGTATCGTTCGAGTTTCTGTTGAATGTAGTGCTTCCTGGATATGTTTTGTAAACGTTGAACGTCAGACCTTGGGTTTCCTAGGATGTTGATTGAAGATCCAGTTCATCAGTTTGTATTTATAACATTCATTAAATGTTATATATTTCGATGGACTATGTTATTTAGTCAAAATTGTAGATACATGTAGATAACGTTGAGTTCTTGAAGATCTTTCTCTGGTTTTACAGCTTTATTTTGATGTCTTGAAGATCTTCCTCTAATTCTTAGAGTTTAATGTTATAGTTACTTGAAGATCTTTCTCTGATTCGTAGAGTTTAACCGCTGCCACCATTTATAAGTGTGCTACTTTTATAAGCACACATTGAGTATGTGTTGTTTAAGATGTTAAGGCTGGATAACGAAGTACATCTTATTAGCTTTAAAAGTATTTATTGTCTAAAAGCAACAGAGTTAAACATCTCCATCATAGGAGGGAACTGGTTTGGTCGGATGACCAATTCTGGTGAAGTATAGATATGAACTGATTAAATTATCGATATCACAGATATCGTACGCTTGGTTGATGTAGCATTTTTAACACAATCTCGGAAGACACCTGCATCCGGTGACGTCACAAACTTTCACACACTGATGCATTGGTGTTGACGTTTAAGAAAAATGTTACATTGCCGAGGCTGCATTGTGCATCCTGTTTATGATTTCACATGACTACAGCAAATCTCACGGCTAGCATCTTCATCCAAAATGACATATTACGTCATGTGTTTTAAACATGTAATAACAATTATTTCATTTATTACACATACAGGTACATGTAAGTAAAGGACTCAATTACAAACTGACACCTAAGTTTGAAGGCCCATTTAACATTTTGGAAACATTAACGGCTGATAGATTTAAAGTTCAAAATATATCCCAACCCACTGATGAGAGAATTGTACCATTGGCTCACATAAGAAATCAAAATAAGAGAGAAGGAAGTGAGGGAAATTTTTGTGTTCATGAAACTTGTATAACATTTGTATGTAATCATTTTTTTTCTTGATGCAGGAATAAATTCCATATATTTTTCTCACTGCAGGTTTCCAAAATGAAGTTTTTATTGTTAGGAGTGATATTGTTCGCTCAGACATTTTTTTCGTGTGGGAAGAGCCCTACAACTAAAAATATAGATTTTAAATATGGCACTATAGTAGAGTACAGACGTCCACTGCGTAAACGCATATGTATAATAAAATTCCCCAAACAATGTTACTAATCCCAAGACATTTCCCGAGAATTTCTGAAAGAAAACTGAACACAAAGATATTTCCTGTAAATTTCTGAAAGAAAAAGGAATTAGCATAAAGAGAGAAAAAATTCTAGATGAGAATTCGGAGTTGAACACAGTTTCCTTTAATGAAAGGAAAATAAAAGAATAGCAAATCACTCACCCCAGTAATAATCAACTAACGACTCGTGATAACTACACTTCACTGCCCAAATTGGAATGAATTAAAAAATTTGTACTTAGCTTATATATGGTTCTGTGTGATGTCGACACATCCTCTCGCTCTCTCTTGATGTTTTGTTAGCGATGTATCGTTCGAGTTTCTGTTGAATGTAGTGCTTCCTGGATATGTTTTGTAAACGTTGAACGTCAGACCTTGGGTTTCCTAGGATGTTGATTGAAGATCCAGTTCATCAGTTTGTATTTATAACATTCATTAAATGTTATATATTTCGATGGACTATGTTATTTAGTCAAAATTGTAGATACATGTAGATAACGTTGAGTTCTTGAAGATCTTTCTCTGGTTTTACAGCTTTATTTTGATGTCTTGAAGATCTTCCTCTAATTCTTAGAGTTTAATGTTATAGTTACTTGAAGATCTTTCTCTGATTCGTAGAGTTTAACCGCTGCCACCATTTATAAGTGTGCTACTTTTATAAGCACACATTGAGTATGTGTTGTTTAAGATGTTAAGGCTGGATAACGAAGTACATCTTATTAGCTTTAAAAGTATTTATTGTCTAAAAGCAACAGAGTTAAACATCTCCATCATAGGAGGGAACTGGTTTGGTCGGATGACCAATTCTGGTGAAGTATAGATATGAACTGATTAAATTATCGATATCACAGATATCGTACGCTTGGTTGATGTAGCATTTTTAACACAATCTCGGAAGACACCTGCATCCGGTGACGTCACAAACTTTCACACACTGATGCATTGGTGTTGACGTTTAAGAAAAATGTTACATTGCCGAGGCTGCATTGTGCATCCTGTTTATGATTTCACATGACTACAGCAAATCTCACGGCTAGCATCTTCATCCAAAATGACATATTACGTCATGTGTTTTAAACATGTAATAACAATTATTTCATTTATTACACATACAGGTACATGTAAGTAAAGGACTCAATTACAAACTGACACCTAAGTTTGAAGGCCCATTTAACATTTGGAAACATTAACGGCTGATAGATTTAAAGTTCAAAATATATCCCAACCCACTGATGAGAGAATTGTACCATTGGCTCACATAAGAAATCAAAATAAGAGAGAAGGAAGTGAGGGAAATTTTTGTGTTCATGAAACTTGTATAACATTTGTATGTAATCATTTTTTTTTCTTGATGCAGGAATAAATTCCATATATTTTTCTCACTGCAGGTTTCCAAAATGAAGTTTTTATTGTTAGGAGTGATATTGTTCGCTCAGACATTTTTTTCGTGTGGGAAGAGCCCTACAACTAAAAATATAGATTTTAAATATGGCACTATAGTAGAGTACAGACGTCCACTGCGTAAACGCATATGTATAATAAAATTCCCCAAACAATGTTACTAATCCCAAGACATTTCCCGAGAATTTCTGAAAGAAAACCGAACACAAAGATATTTCCTGTAAATTTCTGAAAGAAAAAGGAATTAGCATAAAGAGAGAAAAAATTCTAGATGAGAATTCGGAGTTGAACACAGTTTCCTTTAATGAAAGGAAAATAAAAGAATAGCAAATCACTCACCCCAGTAATAATCGACTAACGACTCGTGATAACTACACTTCACTGCCCAAATTGGAATGAATTCAAAAATTTGTACTTAGCTTATATATGGTTCTGTGTGATGTCGACACATCCTCTCGCTCTCTCTTGATGTTTTGTTAGCGATGTATCGTTCGAGTTTCTGTTGAATGTAGTGCTTCCTGGATATGTTTTGTAAACGTTGAACGTCAGACCTTGGGTTTCCTAGGATGTTGATTGAAGATCCAGTTCATCAGTTTGTATTTATAACATTCATTAAATGTTATATATTTCGATGGACTATGTTATTTAGTCAAAATTGTAGATACATGTAGATAACGTTGAGTTCTTGAAGATCTTTCTCTGGTTTTACAGCTTTATTTTGATGTCTTGAAGATCTTCCTCTAATTCTTAGAGTTTAATGTTATAGTTACTTGAAGATCTTTCTCTGATTCGTAGAGTTTAACCGCTGCCACCATTTATAAGTGTGCTACTTTTATAAGCACACATTGAGTATGTGTTGTTTAAGATGTTAAGGCTGGATAACGAAGTACATCTTATTAGCTTTAAAAGTATTTATTGTCTAAAAGCAACAGAGTTAAACATCTCCATCATAGGAGGGAACTGGTTTGGTCGGATGACCAATTCTGGTGAAGTATAGATATGAACTGATTAAATTATCGATATCACAGATATCGTACGCTTGGTTGATGTAGCATTTTTAACACAATCTCGGAAGACACCTGCATCCGGTGACGTCACAAACTTTCACACACTGATGCATTGGTGTTGACGTTTAAGAAAAATGTTACATTGCCGAGGCTGCATTGTGCATCCTGTTTATGATTTCACATGACTACAGCAAATCTCACGGCTAGCATCTTCATCCAAAATGACATATTACGTCATGTGTTTTAAACATGTAATAACAATTATTTCATTTATTACACATACAGGTACATGTAAGTAAAGGACTCAATTACAAACTGACACCTAAGTTTGAAGGCCCATTTAACATTTTGGAAACATTAACGGCTGATAGATTTAAAGTTCAAAATATATCCCAACCCACTGATGAGAGAATTGTACCATTGGCTCACATAAGAAATCAAAATAAGAGAGAAGGAAGTGAGGGAAATTTTTGTGTTCATGAAACTTGTATAACATTTGTATGTAATCATTTTTTTTCTTGATGCAGGAATAAATTCCATATATTTTTCTCACTGCAGGTTTCCAAAATGAAGTTTTTATTGTTAGGAGTGATATTGTTCGCTCAGACATTTTTTTCGTGTGGGAAGAGCCCTACAACTAAAAATATAGATTTTAAATATGGCACTATAGTAGAGTACAGACGTCCACTGCGTAAACGCATATGTATAATAAAATTCCCCAAACAATGTTACTAATCCCAAGACATTTCCCGAGAATTTCTGAAAGAAAACTGAACACAAAGATATTTCCTGTAAATTTCTGAAAGAAAAAGGAATTAGCATAAAGAGAGAAAAAATTCTAGATGAGAATTCGGAGTTGAACACAGTTTCCTTTAATGAAAGGAAAATAAAAGAATAGCAAATCACTCACCCCAGTAATAATCAACTAACGACTCGTGATAACTACACTTCACTGCCCAAATTGGAATGAATTAAAAAATTTGTACTTAGCTTATATATGGTTCTGTGTGATGTCGACACATCCTCTCGCTCTCTCTTGATGTTTTGTTAGCGATGTATCGTTCGAGTTTCTGTTGAATGTAGTGCTTCCTGGATATGTTTTGTAAACGTTGAACGTCAGACCTTGGGTTTCCTAGGATGTTGATTGAAGATCCAGTTCATCAGTTTGTATTTATAACATTCATTAAATGTTATATATTTCGATGGACTATGTTATTTAGTCAAAATTGTAGATACATGTAGATAACGTTGAGTTCTTGAAGATCTTTCTCTGGTTTTACAGCTTTATTTTGATGTCTTGAAGATCTTCCTCTAATTCTTAGAGTTTAATGTTATAGTTACTTGAAGATCTTTCTCTGATTCGTAGAGTTTAACCGCTGCCACCATTTATAAGTGTGCTACTTTTATAAGCACACATTGAGTATGTGTTGTTTAAGATGTTAAGGCTGGATAACGAAGTACATCTTATTAGCTTTAAAAGTATTTATTGTCTAAAAGCAACAGAGTTAAACATCTCCATCATAGGAGGGAACTGGTTTGGTCGGATGACCAATTCTGGTGAAGTATAGATATGAACTGATTAAATTATCGATATCACAGATATCGTACGCTTGGTTGATGTAGCATTTTTAACACAATCTCGGAAGACACCTGCATCCGGTGACGTCACAAACTTTCACACACTGATGCATTGGTGTTGACGTTTAAGAAAAATGTTACATTGCCGAGGCTGCATTGTGCATCCTGTTTATGATTTCACATGACTACAGCAAATCTCACGGCTAGCATCTTCATCCAAAATGACATATTACGTCATGTGTTTTAAACATGTAATAACAATTATTTCATTTATTACACATACAGGTACATGTAAGTAAAGGACTCAATTACAAACTGACACCTAAGTTTGAAGGCCCATTTAACATTTTGGAAACATTAACGGCTGATAGATTTAAAGTTCAAAATATATCCCAACCCACTGATGAGAGAATTGTACCATTGGCTCACATAAGAAATCAAAATAAGAGAGAAGGAAGTGAGGGAAATTTTTGTGTTCATGAAACTTGTATAACATTTGTATGTAATCATTTTTTTTCTTGATGCAGGAATAAATTCCATATATTTTTCTCACTGCAGGTTTCCAAAATGAAGTTTTTATTGTTAGGAGTGATATTGTTCGCTCAGACATTTTTTTCGTGTGGGAAGAGCCCTACAACTAAAAATATAGATTTTAAATATGGCACTATAGTAGAGTACAGACGTCCACTGCGTAAACGCATATGTATAATAAAATTCCCCAAACAATGTTACTAATCCCAAGACATTTCCCGAGAATTTCTGAAAGAAAACCGAACACAAAGATATTTCCTGTAAATTTCTGAAAGAAAAAGGAATTAGCATAAAGAGAGAAAAAATTCTAGATGAGAATTCGGAGTTGAACACAGTTTCCTTTAATGAAAGGAAAATAAAAGAATAGCAAATCACTCACCCCAGTAATAATCGACTAACGACTCGTGATAACTACACTTCACTGCCCAAATTGGAATGAATTCAAAAATTTGTACTTAGCTTATATATGGTTCTGTGTGATGTCGACACATCCTCTCGCTCTCTCTTGATGTTTTGTTAGCGATGTATCGTTCGAGTTTCTGTTGAATGTAGTGCTTCCTGGATATGTTTTGTAAACGTTGAACGTCAGACCTTGGGTTTCCTAGGATGTTGATTGAAGATCCAGTTCATCAGTTTGTATTTATAACATTCATTAAATGTTATATATTTCGATGGACTATGTTATTTAGTCAAAATTGTAGATACATGTAGATAACGTTGAGTTCTTGAAGATCTTTCTCTGGTTTTACAGCTTTATTTTGATGTCTTGAAGATCTTCCTCTAATTCTTAGAGTTTAATGTTATAGTTACTTGAAGATCTTTCTCTGATTCGTAGAGTTTAACCGCTGCCACCATTTATAAGTGTGCTACTTTTATAAGCACACATTGAGTATGTGTTGTTTAAGATGTTAAGGCTGGATAACGAAGTACATCTTATTAGCTTTAAAAGTATTTATTGTCTAAAAGCAACAGAGTTAAACATCTCCATCATAGGAGGGAACTGGTTTGGTCGGATGACCAATTCTGGTGAAGTATAGATATGAACTGATTAAATTATCGATATCACAGATATCGTACGCTTGGTTGGTGTAGCATTTTTAACACAATCTCGGAAGACACCTGCATCCGGTGACGTCACAAACTTTCACACACTGATGCATTGGTGTTGACGTTTAAGAAAAATGTTACATTGCCGAGGCTGCATTGTGCATCCTGTTTATGATTTCACATGACTACAGCAAATCTCACGGCTAGCATCTTCATCCAAAATGACATATTACGTCATGTGTTTTAAACATGTAATAACAATTATTTCATTTATTACACATACAGGTACATGTAAGTAAAGGACTCAATTACAAACTGACACCTAAGTTTGAAGGCCCATTTAACATTTTGGAAACATTAACGGCTGATAGATTTAAAGTTCAAAATATATCCCAACCCACTGATGAGAGAATTGTACCATTGGCTCACATAAGAAATCAAAATAAGAGAGAAGGAAGTGAGGGAAATTTTTGTGTTCATGAAACTTGTATAACATTTGTATGTAATCATTTTTTTTCTTGATGCAGGAATAAATTCCATATATTTTTCTCACTGCAGGTTTCCAAAATGAAGTTTTTATTGTTAGGAGTGATATTGTTCGCTCAGACATTTTTTTCGTGTGGGAAGAGCCCTACAACTAAAAATATAGATTTTAAATATGGCACTATAGTAGAGTACAGACGTCCACTGCGTAAACGCATATGTATAATAAAATTCCCCAAACAATGTTACTAATCCCAAGACATTTCCCGAGAATTTCTGAAAGAAAACTGAACACAAAGATATTTCCTGTAAATTTCTGAAAGAAAAAGGAATTAGCATAAAGAGAGAAAAAATTCTAGATGAGAATTCGGAGTTGAACACAGTTTCCTTTAATGAAAGGAAAATAAAAGAATAGCAAATCACTCACCCCAGTAATAATCGACTAACGACTCGTGATAACTACACTTCACTGCCCAAATTGGAATGAATTCAAAAATTTGTACTTAGCTTATATATGGTTCTGTGTGATGTCGACACATCCTCTCGCTCTCTCTTGATGTTTTGTTAGCGATGTATCGTTCGAGTTTCTGTTGAATGTAGTGCTTCCTGGATATGTTTTGTAAACGTTGAACGTCAGACCTTGGGTTTCCTAGGATGTTGATTGAAGATCCAGTTCATCAGTTTGTATTTATAACATTCATTAAATGTTATATATTTCGATGGACTATGTTATTTAGTCAAAATTGTAGATACATGTAGATAACGTTGAGTTCTTGAAGATCTTTCTCTGGTTTTACAGCTTTATTTTGATGTCTTGAAGATCTTCCTCTAATTCTTAGAGTTTAATGTTATAGTTACTTGAAGATCTTTCTCTGATTCGTAGAGTTTAACCGCTGCCACCATTTATAAGTGTGCTACTTTTATAAGCACACATTGAGTATGTGTTGTTTAAGATGTTAAGGCTGGATAACGAAGTACATCTTATTAGCTTTAAAAGTATTTATTGTCTAAAAGCAACAGAGTTAAACATCTCCATCATAGGAGGGAACTGGTTTGGTCGGATGACCAA